>NC_141881.1:4585700-4652205 GCF_030686135.1 Camelina sativa | reverse complement strand
CTTTTCAGAGAAGCATTTTACGACTATAAAGGGCGCTGTTCACCTTTGGAAACTTAGGCTACACCGGTCACGACATCTTGTTGATATTGATTGAGGACTTTCGCTGACTGAATCCATAAACCTAGAAAGTCACCGTCACTGGTACTTTTTTGACTCGATAGGTAGGTATTGGTGGAGCTTGCGTAATGTAGTTGTAGTTTAAGGTTGCATTGAAGTCTTTCTTTTTTTTTTAAGATCTACTGAACAAAGGCGAACGGGGCTCTCAAGGCGGGACGTCTGGCAGAATGCTTGGCCTCCTGCGCTGGAAGCGAGACCCGAAGGGTGAGCTTCTGGCGGTTAGCTTCTAGAACTTATAATAGGCATTAGGCATTCTGAGCTGGAAGGAGGCAAGCAAAAGGCCGACCCACTCTATCATTTCCCATTTCTGATGGGAAGGCCGACCACTACACGGACTCTATAACAAGTCATGAGCGATATCGAAACCAAGTCTTCGCCTATAGGCTTTGGGATGAAAGCCAGCCCGACGAAGGCCTATGATAGAGTAAGAAAAAAAGTACGTTAAAGTTACGAAGTAACTTAGCCGTCTTCAAAGGGAAAGGCGTCGGTACGGAGTCACCGTTAGCTGTGGATATAGACTATACTATAAGGAACGGAGTTCTTAAACTATGGACCGAGACTACACTAAGGAACAAGGAAGCTTGACTGAGCAAAGAAGTCAAGGAACGAAGCTGCTTCTCTAATAGCCCCGTTGAATAGGAGGGCGAAGGCTTTTCAAAAAAAAGTTTTGATTTAGGGAGAGGGGGGCTTCAAGTTCTTAGGAAGAGCCGTACGAGGCAGCTCACGTACGGTTCGGGAGCCGAGCCCCTGCATAGGGGCTTAGGTCAACACTTATATAATAGCCAGTCATCAATTAGAAGCAGGCAAAATGGTAATGAATTGCGATTGGTCCAAACCTTCGACCAGCTCCTTCTTGCAATCCGCCCAGAATGACCATCCTAAGCCCTTATTCACTGTGTGAAGAACGGATTAGAAGGGGGCAGTCCGCTGGAGTGTAGGCTTTTTGGCCACGCCCCCCTGCCTATAGATACGAAATACTTGAGATAAATTATCAAATAGGAAATTGCATACCATTAGCCGATATACGTTTAGGAACATGGGTACATGAACCCTATAAAATCCTTCACTTTTAGCTTTGAATTACTTATATATATATCCTATGAATTTCATTTCGCATCGGAAACGATTCTAGGAGAAGTTCGAATCCGTTCCGTTCGGATATTGATCGGTCTTGGTTTGACATGGTTTACGTGTTACTGGTTCCCGGAAGAGTTAATATCTCCATTAGCGTCACCCTTTCTTACCCTGCCTTTTGACTCGTATTTTGTTTGTACACAATTAACGGAGGCCTTTTCGACACTTGTTGCAACGTCTTCAATAGCATGCTCTTATTTCGTCTTTCCTTTAATAAGTTATCAAATTTGGTGCTTTTTGATCCCCAGTTGCTATGGAGAACAAAGGACGAAATACAATCGATTCCTCCATTTAAGTGGTTCTCGCTTTTTTTTGTTCCTGTTCCTAACTCCTCCTCGGGTCGTTCCCAATGTTTGGCACTTTCCATACTTCGTGGGTGCAACATCAACAAATTCGCTCATGATCAAGTTACAACCTAAGATCTATGACCATATTATGTTAACTGTTCGTATTTCGTTCATTCCATCGGTATGCTCCCAGGTACCTGTAATTGTGATCTGTTTGCCAGAACCAAGGGGTCTTTCTTTGGAAACCTTCACGAACAATCGTCGTTTTTTGATGGTTTTTCCGCTTCTCACAGCTGCTCTTTCCACACCTCCGGATATCTGGTGCCAAATCGTCGCCCGTTTCCTTATTTCTTTGATAATAGAGTTGGCTATTTTTGTGGCATCGATTGTACAAGTTCGTGAAGAGGGCTGGACGAGTGGAATGAGGGAGAGCGGCTCGATCGAGAAAAAAAAAGAAGAGTAGCCCCCCCTAGAACCTGGCAAAGTAACTATCAATGAATTCCAATAAAGATTATAACACACAGAGGACTCCTTACCAGCGGGATGAGTGATACATTCGGTGAGCGCCGTAGTTAAGTTTTCCTTATTCGTTAGCTATGCTAAAGGAATGGATTGTTCTCTTTAGGGAGTGCAGAATCAACTAGGGTTAACCTCTCTTTAGCCTATCTGTCCTCATGCTAGTCAATCTCAGGTAATTGGTCTATGGAAAAGGGGTTCCTCTTTCCTTCACCTAATGGCAAATACAAAAAGAGTTCGGCAACGCAAAAGCGGGCTTAATAATCAAATAATAAGATCGAGTTAAGAGACTCGTCCCCCTGAACTATCTAGTTAACGGCGGCGTGATCTTGCTGTAGGGTCAGAGCTGCACCAAAGAACAGTTATTATCGACTCGATGGCTCTGATCCGCGTGAATCAGACGGTGAGTTACTGGTTCTTGAATGGGAATCCCGAGCACCAAAGAGCAGAGTGATCCTGCTCGAGATAGGACCGGGTAAAGGGAAAAAAGACAGAAAAGACCATAGAATAGCAATAGGAATCGCTGCTATACGACAACTTTCTCCGTGGAGCCCGCAGCTAAAGGTTAACAAAAGATTGTAGAACCCATGGACTTAACTTACTATCTAAACGATACGAGACGGGTCAGTCAAGGGCCACCAAAGGCACAAAGCTAGCGAATATCCGTGAGAGCGGAAGATATAAAAGGTATAGGTAAGTAAGGCTTGCATCTCTTTTAAGATCAAGGGCAATAAGACGTCGAAGGAAGAATCCGCAATGCTTTGACATTCCTTTTCAAATGAGTTGTGCCCAGCCCAGTTAGTCCACTACTACAGATAGTAACTAGCACAGAAAAAACAAGATGGAATCAAATACATACGGTGTTAATTAATTTACTGAAGTGAAGCAAGGAACGTAGTAACTCGACTGGTTGGAGAGGAACTTTGTTATTAGGGTTGAATTTCCAGTCTTCGGGGCCTCAACACCGGAGCTTATCCTAAGGCCTAGGTAGGTAGGTAGGTAGTGACGTCTCTTGCTGGGTCTTTCATAAGGAATGGTCCTGTTAGTCTTAATCCAGCGACTGGCCTTGCTCCGAGCCGATATCCAAAGTATGGTTCGCTCGCTAATTATATGCTTAACACATGCATCTGAGGTCAGAGGTGCCGCTAAGGTGAACGCTCAGCTTCAACTCTGACTATATATTATATATAAGTGCACTAAAGGTTAACTATGTCAATCTACAACTCAATGTGATTGGCTTCGCCCGGGCTCAGTCTCTTTCGGCCGGTATATAGAATCGTCGGAGCGAGCAGAACAGCGGAGCGAAGTGGGCTGTGTAATCATTTGATTTTTTGACTTTTTTTTGAATATAATATATAAGAGTAAGTAAGGAGCTGAAAACGAGTCCTTCGGAGGGCGAAGAAACTCATTAATTCATTGATGAGGGCCCCTCATTCAAATGTTATGCTTCGTGCTTCCCTCACATTTTGAGTTGATTCTTTCCAATTTCGAGAGTGAGATTGATCCGACCAAGTAGTAGTGCGAAAGCCAGTACATACATGGCTAGTTTCCAGGCAAGCCATCCATATTGGCATAACCTTCTTCTATGCCATCTAACTTCATAGCCGATAGTTTCCGTTGATCATTATCTTCATCCATCGGATCAGCTCCTTCTTTTCTTATTTTTTTCAATGACTGCTTCTTATGCTTGCCCTCGTTCTTCTCTCTTCTCCTAGACCCACCCCCCCTTACTGTCTGTTTAGGCCCCCTGCCAGGTACTCCAGTCTCATTGCGTACCGTCGTCTGCATCTTCTTGCCCTGTTTTCATAGTTGTTTGCTTTTCTTATATGGATTAGGCTTGGTTAAAAAGCGTACCGTCAAGCAAGAAAAGGAACCGTAAACTAGCTTTACCGAGTTGGCTTCTTCGTATGAGCCCTAGCAGCATCTATTCCTTACTCTGTTTTCTGCTTTCAAGCCCCTAAAGTAGGATCGTCTAACGAAGTCAGGTACGAGGGAATATGTTAATGCAAAAGAGGCGAAGAGGCTGGTGACCAGAGAAGGTCTGTGATGGAAGCAATTCCTGGCTTTCTGGTCTGTGATAAAAGCAATCTCTCTCCGGTCGGTTCGACTGTTAATGAAAAAATGAATAGATCCTTAGGAAGAAAAAGGCTCTTTTGCTCTTGTGTAGAATCAGTTGTTACAGAAGGAGCGGTTTTCGTTTCGCAATGGAATCAGAATTAGCTACGATCAATGAAAATATCGTAGTATAGTAAGAGCCAACGAAGTAGCTGTAACGTGAACAGCTAAAGCTCCTTACCTTATATGGGCTGCACCGCGCTGAATGATCAAATCCCATTTATTCTTATTTTTTTACATTCCAACTCCCATGCCTTTCCGTTGGTCAACAACCAACCGTCGATTTCCCTTTTCCTTAATTTTGAGAACAAGTCTCTCTTGGGGGGAGAGCAGAGCATGCAAAATCGAGCAATAAATGGATCTTAAAAGAATTCCACTTTGAACGGCACGACTCTTTAGATTTTTGCGCTGGCATTTGAGTTGTCTCCCCTCCTCTTTCAATCGACACACTCGACGCAGATAGCTCGGTGGCCCCGGCTTCTGCCTCTATCAGGCTTAGGCTGCCCCCACCCCCCACAGAGCCACAGCATAGAGTAGCTGCTCCCGCGCTACAACCAATCAAAATTTTATACGGATCGATATATGATGATGCTAAACCGAGATAGAGAAAGAGGGCGAAGAAACTCATTAATTCATCGATAAGGGCTGCCGCGCCTCCCTTTGTTGGCTCTTCGAGACCAAAAACACTCATAGGAATGGTGCTAATTCCATGTTCCTTCTAGTCTCGTTTGGTTTCGAAAGCCTCCCCCTCCCTGTTTCTTACTCTTTGAAAGCTGTCATCCTGGATTTCTTTTTGAATGGTTTCTTACTCTTTGAAAGCTGTCATCCTGGATTTCTTTTTGAATGGTTTCTTTGTTCTCTTATTTGGATTGAAAGAAAGAAAAAACTTCATTTTCTTCGACGAATTTCGGCTATGACCAATGCACCAATAGCTGAATAGGCGTAACAAAGCTACCTGAAAAGGCAAGGTGCACCTTGGGATTGAAATTGACGAATTGCGTTTTGCCCGAGAGATTTATTTAGAAAGATTATCCATCGGATAAAGAATGCAAAAATAGAAAGAATATAAATAAAGGCGCATACACGGGAAGGGGGCACCACTACTTCCAGGGGGAGACTAGCCTCATTACTTCTTAGTGGGCGAGAGGTGCGCCTAACCCACCTACCCACTCATAAATCACGGTGTTCAGCTGACTTGAACTGATAGACCCCTATTGTATTGGAATTTAGCGCCCATCTTTTTACTATTGTCAACGAATCTCTTCAATGTTCGATTCTATTCTATGTTAGAACATTTCTGTGAATGCTATTCTAATCTAAGTGGTCTTATTCTGTGTCCTGTGCTAGGAAGCATTACTCTTCTTTTCATTCCAAATTCAAGAATACGACCGATACGATTAATTGGTCTGTGTGCCTCTCTTATTACTTTTTTGTATTCTCCTGTTCCTCGGATACAATTCGACTCTTCTACGGCCAAATCTCAATTTGTGGAAAGCCTTCGATGGCTTCCTTATGAAAACATCAATTTTTATTTGGGTATAGACGGTATCTCTTTATTCTTCGTGATATTGACCACATTTCTGATCCCTATTTGCATTTCAGTGGGTTGGTCTGGTATGAGAAGTTATGGGAAAGAGTATATTACAGCATTTTTAATTCGTGAATTTCTAATGATCGCCGTGTTCCGCATGCTAGATCTTTTACTATTCTATGTTTTTCCCCGAAAGCGTGCCAATCCCTATGTTGTGCGGAGCGGAGTATCTTATATTCGCTGGGAGAAAGCTTTTCCTCTGCAGGGGCCTTGTGCAGTAAACCCCCTACGGGCGGTCGTCCGTCGTCGTAAAGTAGTCCCCGCGAAGCTTTCGGGAAGAGGGGTAGTCTTGTGTGTAAGCATAGCATTTCTGGTCGAACCCGCCCAATCCAACTAAGAAGAACCGAACCTGACAAACACATCTTTTTCCTTTTGGGAGGGTACTCCGAGTATAGTGGGTACCTCGTAGGACCTCGACCCGCCTACTCGGGTCTTGTATGGATATGCAGGAAGGGGTGCTCCTAGGTGTGTGTAGGGGTTGTGTTTGTTCGCGAGAATGGATTCCTCGTCAAGTCTGTTTGGGGGGTGTGGACACACTTGCGCGAATTCAGGTAACGGCTACAAGGGAGAAATCAAAAGGAAACTGTACCCGACCAGGGATGGACGTAAACTCGTAAGCTACCGAGGTTAGGGATAATCGTCCAGGTCTTATTGTGAAACAAAAAAGCCGCCCCGCCACAGCAAGCGGGTTGGTTCCTCTGTCGTCGCCGGATAGCTCTTGGCGAGGTACTTTTGTCACTCGACTGAAAGGAGAGGAGACCTTAGGATAAGTTGCTAAAACAAAGGGGAGTAGAGGATCGACCCGTTCAGTAGAATTCCGAAGAAAGACTGTTGACAGCTGGTAGAGACATTTCTTTGGCCCCCCGTCAAATCAAAAGGAAATGCGGGCAGGTTTAAGCTCGGCAAAGGGTTCGAGAATAGGGTCCTGCCCTTCAGATTCTCAGAATAAAAAAAGAGTTCCAAACCTTTATGCATGCACCTCCGTATAAGTGCTGCGTACAAGTTCCGGCCAGGATAATTGGAAAGATCAAACCGAAAGAACCGCTCACATCACAGTAGTAGTAGCGTAAAGGCCGTAAGTCGGGTAGCGGCCATAACATAAGGTAAGGGGCTATTACTTTCACATCTCTCCTTTTGTCGTACTATAAGAAAGAGAGATCCGCTGCGTGAGCAACCCCGACTGTGCGTTACATGTGCTCTACAGGCCGCACTCCATCTTTCTTCTTAACAAGCCCATTTATCTTTAGATTTTGAAGACGGGCGTTGCGTTCGGTTCGAAAGGTATGGTTTTCAGTATGTCTCTAGATAGGGCGCCCCACTAGTCCGGCTAGAGCTAGTGAGCGGTTCTTTCGGGCGAGAAGCAGGCCGGGCCCTACGGGCGGGCATCTCCCGCAACGAAAGCTGCATAGTTCGCCACCACCCGAAAAGTAAAAGATTAGAGAGTCCAGGCTAAAAATACATGCATAGATAGTGATCTAATGACAAGGGCCGACGACGGAAGCTCGGGACGGAGCCGTATGATGCGGAAGTCTCACGTACGGTTCCCTGAGAAGGGAGTGGCTACCTACTGGAGCTTCGACCAAGCACCCCCGGTCAATTCCGCTTTGGGGCCACCCCCTTACTCTACCATTATTATAGGAGTATGGGGTTCGAGACAAAGAAAGATCAAGGCAGCATATCAGTTTTTCCTTTATACTTTACTTGGATCTCTTTTTATGCTATTAGCTATTCTGTTGATTCTTTTCCAAACAGGAACCACCGATTTACAAATATCATTAACCACAGAATTTAGTGAGCGGCGCCAAATCTTTCTATGGATTGCTTCTTTCGCCTCTTTCGCCGTCAAAGTGCCTATGGTACCAGTTCATATTTGGTTACCTGAAGCTCATGTAGAGGCACCTACGGCAGGATCCGTCATCTTGGCAGGAATTCCTTTAAAATTTGGAACCCACGGGTTTTTAAGATTTTCAATACCCATGTTTCCCGAAGCGACACTTTGTTCTACTCCTTTCATTTATACTTTAAGCGCGATTGCTATAATATATACTTCCTTGACCACTTCAAGACAGATCGATCTAAAGAAGATCATTGCTTACTCCTCAGTAGCCCATATGAATCTAGTGACTATTGGTATGTTTAGTCGGGCGGCGGCCGTTAGGTCACCTATTTTGAGTTATGGACACACAAGGCCAAAACATGTGTGTCGGGCGTGCGACCCATCAACCTACTAGCAATAGAAGAGAAAACATAGCATGTCGCAACAAAAGCTTGATTCGAGGCGTCAGCAAAACACTGCCGTCTGTTCCCTTCAGTCCCTTAGCGCCCCGGGACGGGAGTGGGGGACGGCTCTACGCGCAGGCAACAGCAGCACCGGCTCCACGAAGTCTGAATCGAATCTTTCTGTTGGCTTTCCCAAATTCATTCATAAATCAAAATCAAAGGGCTAGAAGCGAGCGCTTCTAGCTGCTTCGCCTGCTTCTTCTTATTATGGCGGCTATGTTGGCGTGGCGAAAATGAACGAAAAGCGAGATGAAACGTGCTATTTCAAATCGATTGATAGATTGATCTGTTCTGATAGATCTAAAGAGTAGAAATAGATAGAGAATAGAGAGGGAATCAATAATAAGGTCTTTGAGCCTATTTCTATCTATTGATGAGACAACTATCTATTCTTGATCCATCAGAAAGAAATCGATATGTATCTGATGGAATCTTCTACATCGTACGTAGAGCGCCCAAGCGCTTTTTGGGCCAGCTCAGTTCTCTTATCCATCGGTCCAATGCACTGGGCTCATCTCATGGAGGGAAAAGCCAAAATGTAGTTGTCTTGTTGTTGTTCGCCGCCTCGACGCATTCCCTTCTCTCCCCGGCATCGTCCCACACAGAAAGAAAGAGCGCGGAGCCCCGGCCCGAAGCCGTAGGTCCGCTAACGTAAAGCGAGGAGTTGAGCCTGAACTGGCGAACCGAAGTAACTTTCGGAACCATACTTCCTACAGCTAACATGTGCCCAGTCCTGCGGAAAGGCGCAAACGAACGTGAGCTGCTATACCGAATCCCCCGCTGGCCATCGGGGACCGAGTGGTAAGGCCATGATCTGCAGGGGGAACGGATCACTCATTCTTCCATTGGGGACAGGTGCACGAACGACAACTCCAAACGTCACACATCCGCCGCCTACTTACCGTTTAGGTGGCACCAGCGAGATCCAGCTAAGGAAAAAGAGTGTCGCGGCTGCTCCACTCCGCCGCGGTCTCATGAACTTCACTTCGTTGCCTTCCCGCGCGCAAAGCGAATGGGCGCTGTGCTGTGGGTCAGTTTCGGGGCGGGGGGCGCAGAGATACTAGAAGAAATGATTCATTTGTTTGGATCGACGAGCTTTTTCAGCCCCAAAACTCAGAATCAATGGGAATGTCTGTCCATAAACATCTATTCTATCTGTATATATAGGGGATCTCTCTATACATATCAAAGTCTTTTATGGCATTGATATGATCGCCTAGCTGTAGCCGCATATCACAGCTGCGCTCAATATGCGGATTTCTGTTGGATCAGATCTTTTCTTTCGCTTTGACGAAAGCTTTTTGACCTAGCGAAAAGCACTTTCGCGCAAGCAAAGTAGAAGCTTTGCCAGAAGCAAGACGAGGAAGTGGAGCTGTCGTATAAGCGGTAGCTTCCCCCGACCGACTAAACTAAAATACAAGAGTCGCGGCCTACTTTGATTGCGAAGGGGTTTGGCAACAAGCAAACGGCTTTCTATCATAGTTGCAAGGGTTCAAAACCTTAGTTCGCTGCTTTTCCCAGGACCAGAGAAGGGCTTATACTGCTCGCCTTTGTTTGGTTTGATATATTCATTCAGTCAAAATACAAACTACAACAAAGTGGAAGTGGAAGGGCCGCTATAGAAGCTAGAACTTGCTTTATAAGTCGGCCTAACCAAAGCGTCACGACAACAAAAAATTATCCTTATGAATGGAATCTTAAGTAGGGGGCTTTGACCGCCCGCCTACCAATCAAAGAGGCAGAGAGTAAACGTAAGCTCACCCGTAAGCTCGAAGAGAGCTTCCCTTCATTCGCTTCGCGGGAGCCGCACAAGCACATAGCTGGAAGTCAGAGGGCCCATACTACCTGCCTAACCCTTTGTTCCGAGGGACCGTAGATCGGAAAGCACTCCATTTATCCAAAAGAGAAGGGAAGGGGCCTATGTATTTGCATGACCCCTGCGGATTTGACCCTATCCCGGAGCCAATCCCCTATTGGTCCTGCCACCCACGCCGCAGAACGAGAGCTCGTGTGGAACCTTTTCTTTCTGGCGTAACAGCCGGTGGAACGTAACAAAAGATTACGGTCGCCTAACATTAACATAAGGGCGGGGGGTACGGTAAACTCGGCCAAAATATGACACCCGAAGGGCCCGAACGCACAATCCTATCCCATCCGAGTCCGAGTTTACCCCTTGCACTTCGGACAGCCGACCGTAGCATCATAAGGAGGACCCCCTTTCGAGGTAAAAAAAAAAAAAAAAAAAGGTACGGTACATATAAGGAGGTTGGACTTTCTCAACGTGGTGTATAGCACGAAAAACTTTTCGATACAAGAAAGGGCCGTTCTCACATGAAAGAAGAGAAGAAATCCTTTCTTCTCTTCTTTCTCTTTCTCGAGAAGGAAAGAAAAGAAAGAGGATGGGGGGAGGGGGGAATGGGGCCGGTGCCCTTCTTTTACGGCCGTCACTCTTATTTGTCAGCCGTGAGGAACTACCGGCTCGGTCGGTGGGAAAGGAAAGGCTTGGGCCTACCTATCCCGATAAGACCTCATAAAGGAACGGCGGGAGTGATAGGTTCCATATTGCCGAGCTGAAGGGCAAGACTTTTGTACGTGATCGTAGTATGTGACGTCGTCTCGTCCACGCTGCATTGAAGAGTACCTACGCACTAAGTTCCGGTTCACTGATAAGGAAGATAGAGTTGGGCGGGGGTCTACGATGTGATACTCAAGTATATGACCCGGGGAGATACATGCTAACTATGGGTAGGAAGCAGGAACCCTTATGTAAATAATTTCAGGGGGGGTTACAGATCTCTTATACTACCATCGATCGACAGAGCGGAACGACCAGAAAAATAAGTGATGTTAGAAAGCCGTATGATAGGTGGTAACTATCTTGTACGGTTCGGGGGGTAATCGGCGTACTCCGGGAGAAATCTTTCGCTCTATCGAACATACAGGGAATTGGAGGTAGCATTCTACCGATGTTAAGTCATGGACTGGTTCCTTCAGCCCTTTTTCTATGTGTTGGTGTTTTATATGACCGACATAAGACTCGACTTGTTAGATATTACGGAGGTTTAGTGAGCACCATGCCGAATCTCTCTACCATTTTCTTTTCTTTTACTTTGGCCAATATGAGTTCACCTGGTACTAGCAGCTTTATCGGGGAATTTCTCATCTTAGTAGGAGCTTTCCAAAGAAATAGCTTAGTAGCCACATTAGCAGCGCTTGGGATGATTTTAGGTGCGGCCTATTCCCTTTGGCTATATAATCGTGTGGTTTCTGGAAATTTAAAACCCGATTTCCTCCATAAATTCTCCGATTCAAATGGCAGAGAAGTTTCCATATTTATACCTTTTCTTGTTGGAGGGGCGACCGTCCGTTGAACTACCAAAGAAAAAGGGTAAACCTATGTGATCATGACATTGTAGGTGCTTGCGATGGGACGGATGCGACTTCCCTCAGTTGGTTTGGGTGGCATAGCCCGTTGCATAAGTCCCCCCTTTTTTTGATTCATTTTTTGAGTCTTTAGGGAGCCAAAGCTTTACTTTACTAATAAAGGCTCGCGCAGGGGCGCTCACTTTTTTTTTGCTAAGCCCGTCTCTCTTCTGGGTGGGACCGAGAGAAATAAAGGACAGAGGGCAACCATGCATGGTACTTCTCGACCCTGTCTCCGAGGGACAGTTGAACGAGCGACTCATGAATGCTGCCGGGTCGGACGAGCCAATAACTCGAACGCGTTCGGTCTGTTTTTTGAGCAAGAATCACAAGCGTTACCTTACCTTCACCATGATACGGACTCCAAGTTCTTATGGCAGAGCACGAGGAGATTTATCATCAATATTCTAATGGGAATGGAAACCAGAAGCACGACCGAGGTCTTCGTAGTCTAAAATAATCAAACCATCAATAACAGTAATGTAAGCATGAGACTTTTTGGTAGTACCGGTGAACCAGATGGCCGCGGCGATGGAATCTGGGACGGAGGACTCGTAGTATCTCTCTAGATCCGGCAAAAGCGAAAGACCCCTAGTTCCATTCGAATGAAGGCTGACTGCTGAGCCCACTCTGGCCCCGCGGGGCGGGCCCCCGTGGTTGCGAGCCGGAGCTGCCATAGCTTATGGCTAGAGCAATGGGAGGGGCCTCAGCAGAGAGAACAGACCGTAAGGATAACGAGTGCTCCGCCCGTCAAGCGGGCGGCAGGAGCAGCAGGCAAGTACTTGGTAGGCCAACAGTCCAGTGGGCACTCGACGAAAGGGGGGCACACGGAGCAAGTACGAGAAATTGGCCCCGCTCCGCTTTATAAAAAGCAAGGACCCACTACGGGAGGGTCAAACCCAGGACCTATGGAAGTCGGGGCTCGTCCCCGGTCAATATTGGATCAAACAAAACAAGCAATAGGGGCCCGTAGCACTGACCTCTTTTTTTATTGATTCAATATAATAGGGGAAAAGATCGTACAGTTCCCTACCGAGACAAGAGACACTCTTAACAGATCCTCCGCGCGCTGGGCATACCTCTTCCGTGCGTTTTTCTCGTGACAGGAAACAGAACAACAGGGAAAGACCCGGCCGACCTGCCCAGGGCTCGAGGCGAGCTTTATTTAAGAGAGAATGGGGAGCGAATCGAAAGGCTTCCGTTTTCGTTCTTGGTTTGGTTCGGGCTCCTCTCGATCTTTTTCGTAGTAGGGAAGGGGGAAGGAGTCTAAATCTATGGACATTAATGAAACCATCATTGGACGTTGCACATGACACGATCAATTCGACTCAGGGTCCGGCGCTAATAGAGGTTGCTTACTTTCCTAGTAGCGAAGGAAAAGGGCAGGGCTTTTTTCGTGGTAATAGTGGGCGGGTCTCCTTTCGAAGTAAAGGCCTTCGCATTCCTAATCCGCCCCACCAACCCCGGACGGCTTAGTTTGTCCCAGCTTGGTGAATCGCATTCCCCCGCAACGACATAGTTTGTGCGCCCTTTACCGTTCTCGCTCAGTGTTTGCAACGTAACGGCTGGGGAGGCAGTCGTAGAAGCGAAGTCTATCGCCACGCCAACCATCAAATACGAGATTGGGCCCCTTCTCAAAGATTTGATGGAATGGCCCACCCAATAGCGCTTATGTCATATGGGAACTCATGGCTGGAAACAATCCTTATGTTTTTGATATCCGGTAGGAATAATAAGAATCAAAGTCCAGGTAGGTTGGTGAGCCTAGTGATAGGAGACTATCTAGCTTGGTTCGGAGAGCACTTGTTGGGTTAAAGACTTTTTTGTTGCTAAATGTTACAGCCTAAATGCTGAACTATTGACTCTACTCGTTCGGATGGGTGTTCACCCCAAAGTGTTCCCGGACTGCATGCATACATCCGTAAGTAACTTAGTGCAACATGGCAAATTTCATTGAGAGGAATCAGCAAAGAAAAGAAAAACGGGTCAACATCTTAATGTGTATTTGAGGTTCTCGGGCTGAGGAGTGTCCACATGAGTTCGTTGAGCTAGCTAGGTTAGACGGTAAAGAAGTCCCTCAAGCATTGAAGAAAGGAAGAAAGCCAGTAAACTACCTTACTAAACTGCTTTCTGACTCTCTCTAGCCAGTAAACTACCTCTCCTTCCAGTGTTTTTTCCTTTGTACTTCCACTTCTCTGAAGAGTCGATCCCGATTCTTGTACCGTCACGGGAGCGAGTAAGTATAGGATGTTGTGACGGAGGCTGAGAATGACGCAATGAGATGGTTGAGGTGGGACGATGGATGCAGCTTCAACCGGATAAGTCGACAACAAGAGGAAGGCTTGGTACGCTCTCATAAGTCGATGTAGATGATGACGGCGGCACCGTTGGAGAAGGCGCTGTTGGAGTTGGTGTAGCATCAGCTTCGACAGTAGAGGACGACTGTATGAGTAACAGGGAAGTAGCCGTCATTAAATTAAGGCATTATGAGAAGGGACCGTGGTTGAGGAAGCGGCGGGCTGAAGAGGAGAAATCGGAAGATGCACCTCACTTGGTCGAGCGGGAAGAGGTACTTTATTTAGTAACTCGACTGAAAGGAGAGGGTGAAGCTGGAGGCGGAGGCAAAGATGACACTGCAAAAGGAATTATTATCGCTTAGCGCTTGTGCTAAGGAATGGCCTCTATCCGGATATTTAGCCCTAGCTGCACTACGCAAGGAACTACCCTTCGGGAACGGACTAAGACTAATAAGCCTAATAAGTCCTTCCTGCCCTCATGCGTCTTTATGAGAAAAATGCACTAGATCGCCCGCACTTTCCAACAAACTCCAGCTTCAAGTCCGGAAGAAGGAACTCTTTCTTTGAACCTTCGACTCGTGATTCTTACCAGAACATTAGGCAACTAATTTATCGAACTCTTGTCTTTCAAGCGCCGAGGGATAACTATTTGTTTGTCCGATATTATACGAGTTAAGGCACCAAAACCCCAGCTCGGTATTCTAAATCCTTCCTTACATAATTACGCCTCGTAACAAATGTTGATCCTGCTTTTTTGACTCTTTGCTTTGCTCTTTGCGCTTTCCTGCTTGCTTTCCAACTCGAACTACAGGGGTTCTATTGCCTACCACACCTTGGAGCCCTCCGGGGTTAGGCCAGGGGCGCTACATTAATGCTTCCACCACGACACTCGGATAACGAAGGAAAAGCCTTATAGGTCATTCTATTTCGGTGCATGGTCAGGCTCTCGTATGTGGGTCTGCCTTTTTCAGGAATTACATGATCATTAGTGAAATAGCGCATAGGTTTGGATGGGATGATACGAAATAGAGCAGTTGCTGGCATGCAAAACCGAAAAGGAACTTCCTTATTCACTGAAATTCCTGTGTGAAAGAGTCCAAATGATTTAGCGTTTTAGCGTAGAGAGAAGACTTTCGAGTGAACGAACGATTTAAGATGCAGCGATCGTGGCCTTATTTTACGTCGTATATTGTGATTCTGACGAGTGAATTTCATCCATTTACTGATAGATAAAGGATAGGAACCTACCTATCAGAAGAGGTTTTAACTAGAATACGAACAAGATAAGAGGATGCCCCATTTTATTAGAGGTATAGGTTTGGGAAAATGGGGTTTTAACCAAGTAGGGGTGTGAGGGCTTGATTGAGAGTTTTTTGGTAGGAGACTACTTGCCAAGGCTTCTACGGAAAGAGGACTTGGACAAGGCTTTTTTAGGATGGGCAAGGGCCACGAGAGAGGTTTTCCTATTATCCCTAGCTAGAAGCAATCGGTAATGGAATAAGAGGAGCAGCCAAAGGGGCACCTATTTGCATTTGAAAAGCGGCCTATGTTTCCGGCTGACCCTCCCTTGCTGCACATCAGTAAGATACAGCAAGCAACAGCTAATGTAATGCTATTTGTATATATATGTATGCAGGCTAGGCCTTTTCTTTCGTATCGAGAAAAAGCCGCTTCAGAAAAGAAAGCGGAGGCTGCTATGGACGTCTTTGATTGGATGGAGACAGATATATATAGAAAGTGTGCAGTGAGAGATCTTTATAGGTAGAGTTAAGTAAAGCCAGTCTTTACTTAACTCGGCCCAAACAATTTTGATTATTCAATATAAAACTGTCCCATGCTTTCCGTTGGTCAACAACCAACCAAACCACATATTTTCGTCTTTCCAAATTAGGAGAGCAAATAAGCAAGTCCTTTCCAACTAGAGCTCCTGGCGGTCTTTTAAGCTGTTCAACTAGTTAGGGCATTAGCCTTAGAGGCAGGGGTTTGAAGTCAGGAATTTCCCACTCCCACTGGACGACATGCGGATAGAGAAATGCGACTAAGCTAGATTCAGGAACAGCTTCTATTAGTACACAATCTTTTTGAATATAGATCAGCAGCGAATGTTGCGACAGTAACTGCAACATCGACAACAACCTTCAGTCGTCGAAGTAAGGAATTACTAGGAACTGCTTTCATTCCCACGATATGCGCCAACAGGGCTTTTAGGAAGAGTAGTAACAGCACCAGTAACCGCGCTTTCTTTATTCCGGACTTTCAGTAAGGAATGATAGAACAGCTGATACAAAGATAGTGAGAAGAGCTGATATGCTTAAGCGTCGAAAGGACTGTTTGCTTACGTGCCGGATTGCTTTTCTAACTAGCCAGTATATAGTCACAGCTGATATTTCTATACGAAAGAAAGCTTTAATAATAGATGCGATTGTGAGCAGGCTTACTTGTCAGTGCTAGCTTGTATGCGCTTTCTATTACAGCAACAGCTTTTATGCGAAAAACAAGAAAAAGGAAAACTGCAGCTCTGCGACATAACCAGTCTTGCAGAACTGGAAGAACGAATTGACTCGACAAGGAAACCAAGTAAAAGGGTTGCGCCTGACAGCCAAGCGCCAGTTTTTGTAATCTCTTTCCTTTCAAGGAGTCCTTGTCTTCTTGCATTACGGCCTCGATCTACGCAATGAAAACGTATTTCCTCTAACTGCCCGTAAAGTCAGAATTCAACGAAGAGCACTCATTTATGATGTAACTATTATGTACCTAGACCGGCCTTACCCGATACATTATTAACTTGCTTCCCATAGGAAGAAGGAAATCCTACCTCCATATGATTGATTCTCGCAATGAAGTCTTCCCGTTGATTCCACTTCTTTCTCCTCTGACTCAGTCTAGCAACCCCACCTTGGTCTCGTAGCCCACTTGTAGCCATCACTACCGCGGGTCTTTGCTCATAGTCACGAATAAGCTTCTCCTAAGTCCTCTCAGCAATTCAAAGATGAGACTGACTGACTTCTATTAAGTAATCGGATAAGACTGATGCACTCACTTTTAAGACTTCCCCGATCTCCTACCCGTCTAAAAACTAGAAGTCAGCATTCTATTCTAATCTCCGGCCTTCATGCCAGGGCTGATACCTCCACCACTTAGACTGATGTGGAAAATTGATCCCCGAGTGGCTTTTTCCTCCGGTCGAGTCATCTTTCGCTTCAATACCTGGAACTGAGACGGATTCGGATGGAGAAGGATTCAATAGTTCATCATGAGCTGTCCGAAACCGTACTTCTTCCCGCGAAAACTCGGAATTAGCTTTAGCTCGAACCTTTATCTGTTGCTCGAACTCTAATACACTGTAGTAGCAGGCGGCACTCGAGTTCTTTGTGCCAGGTGTCAGAAAAAAAGTACGCAATTTCCAAGCATCCTAGTTCAGCGTGAATCATCTCTTGTCTCAATGGAAGGCCAAGGCCTTCAAAGCGGATTCCGCCGGAAGCTAATCCAGTGGCTTGTTGAGTGGAGGACCGAACATGAATTATACCCATAAAAGGTCCTTCCTACCCCTATTCCAAAACCCCTTCCCCTCTGAGGGCACGGGCACACTTTCAGGAAGTAATGTAGTAAAAAGTCGAATTTCAAATAGAACTATGGTGACCTTGCAAAAAAGATCTTTTCTTCGTTTGAGTGTACCTTTCCTATGACTATTAATCCTGATGAAATCCGTGAAGTTTTGACCTTGTTTTAGAAGTTTTCTTTGGCGTTGAGTGAATATTGGTATCACTACCCATCCTTATCTTCTTCTTTTATTCATAGGAATAGAAAGCACGATTAAGCGGTTTTTCAATGGCAAGTGCCGGTCGTCGAGTGGCTGAACCAACCCCTACGGCGGATCCACACGTACTGATGAATGCCAGCCATCCTTTATCGAGTAGCCTTGACTATTCAAAAACCCTTGCTGATTCGATAGCCTGAAAAAGATCGACCACGATTTTGATTTCTGACTGCCTATGCCTCTAACGATGCTTCGGGCAAACTGTAACTAACTAGGTGCCCTACTCCTACCCCCCCTGTTCTCACCTTCATCTCTGCTGCCTCCGCTCCAGCTTGCTCTATTACCTATGCAATCACAGCTCAGTAATGGACTGGTGAACTAAAATGGATAGCTGCTGGGAGAATTGCGACTGATGAATCGCGATCAGCCGCTGATTCCCCTGCCGTTGGATTCGTGCCTCAAGACTCTGCCACTGGGACTCGGTCGGAAGAATCTACTGCGGCCTTCTCTACCCACCTTTATGAAATTTTAACCCCAACCAGCCATGACAAGGCTTAATTTATTAGAACCCGTTGTTGTTTAGAAAGATGTGTTATTCCTGTGAAAGTCTCGTTTTTGACTCAGTTTTTTTTGAGCATTGTACACGGGCTTTGCTGCGACGAGGATGCCTTTTTTAATCAGGCCAACGTCAAGACCTGAAACAGAGCCCTACCACGTTAAGGGAGAGCACCCCAACTTGCTTGTTGACACGTGAGGGAAAATAAGAGTCTGAGGTGGCAGGATTTACCACTATAACCCTATGGTAGTGATGGTTGGTCCCAGTACTCCTTCGAGTGCCTTTTGCGCTTAGCGTAGGAAAGAGGAGTTGCCTTGCCTTACCACACCAACCACCTTAGCGCTGGAAGTTCTAGCAATGGGCAGCTAGGCAAAGGATAATTAGCTATCTAATGAATATTCATTAGATAATAGATTGTGGATCTGTTCTTAGCTCGTGCAATCAATAAAAAGCGGTCCTTCGCCTTAGTAAGCTAGCTTTCTAAGCCCGGACGTGGATCGATCGTGACGAAAAAATGGGACTAATCCTCTGTACTGTAGTAATAGAAGAGTCAGAGTCCCTTCTCGACCAGACGAAGGAGATAGGAATAGAATTCTGCCTTGACCCTCCTGGAGGCGCAAAGTTCATAATTCAGTGTGGTGGGGGCCTAGTAGTATTATAAGGATGTTGGTTTCGTATATAAGAAGACTGCTGCTTAGAGGAGAGTGATCTGTTCATCTAACTCAAAATATTGTAAGAAGAAGAAGAATCTTACGCCCCAAATTCCCATCTCTTTTTTCTTGGTTGGACCAACCGGCACCAGCCATTTCCGTCTTCCTTAATTGGGAGAGTCAGAATCAGTCTCTCTTTGTTTGGGGGGAGCAGAAAATGAAGGAACCTTTGCTTTGAAAATGATTGTTCTAAAATGGTTATTCCTCACAATTTCTCCTTGTGATGCAGCGGAACCATGGCAATTAGGATCTCAAGACGCAGCTACACCTATAATGCAAGGAATAATAGACTTACATCACGATATCTTTTTCTTCCTCATTCTGATTTTGGTTTTCGTATTATGGATCTTGGTTCGCGCTTTATGGCATTTCCACTATAAAAAAAATGCAATCCCGCAAAGGATTGTTCATGGAACTACTATCGAGATTCTTCGGACCATCTTTCCTAGTATCATCTCGATGTTCATTGCTATACCATCATTTGCTCTCTTATACTCAATGGACGAGGTAGTAGTAGATCCAGCCATTACTATCAAAGCTATTGGACATCAATGGTATCGGACTTATGAGTATTCTGACTATAACAGTTCCGATGAGCAGTCACTCACTTTTGACAGTTATATGATTCCAGAAGAAGATCTAGAATTGGGTCAATCACGTTTATTAGAAGTGGACAATAGAGTGGTTGTACCAGCCAAAACTCATCTACGTATTATTGTAACATCTGCTGATGTACCTCATAGTTGGGCTGTACCTTCCTTAGGTGTCAAATGTGATGCTGTACCTGGTCGTTTAAATCAAATCTCTATTTTGGTACAACGAGAAGGAGTTTACTATGGTCAGTGCAGTGAGATTTGTGGAACTAATCATGCCTTTACGCGTGCGCCCGGAAACATAGGCCGACTGTTGAGCCCACTCTGGCTCAGCCGCACCACCCGGGGTGCGAGCCACCCGAGAAGCAAGCTATTACAGCGAGCGGCTGGAGCTGTAGGGAGCCGAGGAGCAAGGCAGTAGATAAGATAGAAGAAAGGGCCAGGCACCCGGTGGAGCAGAGGGGACGGTTAGGATAACGAACTTGAAACGCGGAGCCCGAGCGGCTGGCGAGCGAGTGGTTAGTGGCCAATAGCGCCCTAGTTGATGGCATTCCTCTCTGCGGCTGGCACTCGAGGAACCACAGGGCACTCCATACAGAGCAAGCAAGTCTTAGGGATGAGACGCCCGCGCAAGGACCTTAATTCTCATTAGGAGGTCGAACCAAGGACCTATGGAAGTCGGGGCTACCCCGTCCCCATGGGCAACGCAATAGTGTCCTGAGGGAGGAGTTTAGAGGCCTTATAGTAGCATGGACTTCTTGATCTTTCTAGGTCATGCGAAGGGGGCCAGTCCAAGATCGTACTGTTCCTCTACAAAGATAATAGACGCTCTCAACGGCTAGGCACCACTCTCTTTCTGAGTTATTCCAGCTTCTTCATGATTTCGATTTCGTGCCGCGGTGAACAAACAAAAAAAGAGGGCCGTCTCAGCGGAAGGAGAAGGACCTGCAACGGCAGAGACTACTGACCCTCTTCTTGTTCTTAGCCGTCTATTACGAGTCCGGGAAGCCTGGAATCATAAATATGAGGGATCCAGAAGGGTGGGCAGGGCTTCCGCAAGGTTTTTTTTATCCCCTCTTCCCGGGATGGGAAATGAGTCCTATCAAGTAAAGGCCATAACCAGCCTCTTTTTTTATGTACACCTTTCTTTGTTTCAGGCTCTTCAAGACCTTCCTCCTGCTAATCCGGCCATTACCGAACCCGTCTTTCCCACCCTTCTCAATTCTTGCGATTCCTAGCCAGCCCCCTTAGCTTATTTTGCTTTATAAAACCACTTTCCCCTTTTTTCAGCTTGCTGCTCGCTTTCTCGCTTCTGAGAGGTACTGACGTGACTCGACTGTAAGGAGAGGCGAAAGGAGCCTGACTTACGGTTTCAAAGCCTGGCGCGAAGCGAAGGGATTGGATTTCACCTATGATCAGATTAGTGGGCAACCATTGTTTACTTTTTTCGTGGTGTTGTTGACGTTGTTGAAAGCTAATTAGGAAGTAGGCCTTGCTTTTCTCCGCTGGGAGCAGCTCACACTATGGTGGAGGAGGTGCCGTGAAGATCTAGGAGTGTGAGCAGTACGAGCTGAAAGGCTCCCATACTGTTTGGAGGGCAGGGGGCATAGATGCCAAAGAAAGCTGACCCCTATCTATCGTCGTAGAAGCTGTTCCTAGGAAAGATTATGGTTCTCGGGTATCCAATCAATTAATCCCCCAAACCGGGGAAGCTTAAGCGGAAATTGAAGAGTAAGGTGAGGGAGGGGGGGGGAGGGGGAAGAGCTATCAAACTTTAGAGGCTTAACTCGCTCGCTCTAACGCTCGTTTAGTAGACAGCTCGTCAGTCAAGTACGTAACGAGCCTTGTCTACGAAGCTCCGCTCCCTCGTCTTGCTTGCTTCTGGCGAAGCTTCTAGCACTAGAAAAAATAGGCTTGTATGGCAGGAATACCACTTTTGAGGCCGATCACTACATAGGAGCGATAGCGAAGCCAAGCCGTATAAAGGCGAGCAGCCCTTCTAGCAATAGCAAACGGCCTACTTATAGCCTTTTCCCCTTTATTCGGGGACTTCAACGGGTCTTCCAAGCTCATAAACAGGCAATTCTTCACGTTTTCTTCAGACAGTGGGAATGAATTCTATTACTTGATTGACATTGACAGATATGTGTACCACACCGAACAAGCAATATGCCGATATGCTTGATGTACCAGCCAAGCCAGCTCGACCGTATACAGTATAAGGGATTCGCCTTTGCCTCAGACAGAAGAAGAACGAAAGTACTACCGGGAAGGGAAGCCTGACATGGGTAGATATTTATTTGAACAAAGGAACTCAAACCGGTACCAGAAAGCAAAGAAGAGATGGAATTCCTGATTGAACAGATGACTGACCTACAAGAAGACGAAAATAAAATTCCTAATTCTATTCTCTAAGACGAACTAAAGGAATGTCTCTAAGCAGCCAAGGCCAAGAGCAAGCAGGAGTGGTCCTATCCGCCCATTCATTTTTAAGTGACTTATAAGACGTGAGAGATACTCTAAAGTCATAACGGGGAAGGCCAGAGACTTCGTTCAAATGGGGGGAGGTTTTCTCTTCAATAAAATGAAAGGCAGGTATTTTTATACGAAAATTGAGAATTCAATAAGAAATGTTCACTTGAGATTAGGTTCGCGAAGAAGAAGATCACAAATGAGATCTTGAGCTTGAAGCTTACTCTCCAGAATCGAAAGATCTCTTATCCCCGAGGCGAGGATGGCTTCATAAACTTTTTTTGCCGAAGGAAAGATAGATAAGGGGTTTCATCCATATTTTTCTCCCATTTATTACGTATCACGTTCAGAGATTTTCATTCGTTGTCCGCTCTTTCCGTACCTTTACTTACCGACCAAATACCAAGACTACTTACAACAGGTGAGGATCAGCACACTGCGGGAATCTAAGGAATTGATTGCTGTGCATCGACCAATCTGAGAAAGGGAACTATAAAAGAAGGTGAAGATGCACCGAGGGATTTATGAAGACGCATGGTATGCTGTGGAGAAAGGGTGAAAGGAGTAGAAGCGGCAGGGCAAGAAAAGGATAGTGATAAATGGACAGACGCTGAGAAGAAAAAGTAGAAAGTATAACAGCAAAGCACTGTCAGCAATCGCAAGTGACACATTCAAGGGTGAATCAGCCAAAGATGCTTGGGATATCCTACAGAAGGGTTGACAAGTGTAAAGAGATCTCGTATTGATATGCTGCTGGCTTTACGGAGGAAAGAGAGACCATTGAACAATTCATTTGTGCTTTGCCAATGCTGCTCAAAATGAAAGACAAAGACAAAAGTCAAAAAGCTTTTGTTCTGTAGCACACTCCCGGCGAAGCAGCCCTTCGCAAGCCATGAATGACACAGATACCCTTGCGTTTGATGTTGTTGTAGGTCACCTACAAGCGTATGAAATGGAGACTGAGAAGTCCGAGAAAAAGCATTGCTGTAGCACACACTAAGACAACAAGAGAGATATTGAAGATTCAATCGGCAGCACACTGCTTGCTAGAAACTTTGGCAAAGTAGTAAAGAAGAATGGACAAAGTAGGAAAAACCCTTTTACACAGAACACAACAACAAATCGTGATCGTGTGTCAAAGAAGGGAGAACAACAGTGTAGGGATATGGCAAAGCTGAGCACTGCCCTTTTTTAGAGAAGAGACTTTAAATGTTTTTAATGCAAAGGTTGCTTCGCTAGGGGCACACAAAAGCTGAATGTGTGAATACTCTCTTATTGGTTTGCTTGGAGCGAGAGCGAAACAGACGAGGATGATGATGCAGAGGAAGTCTCTGGATTCGTAGCATTTGTGATAAAGATGAGACGCTTTATTCGGACAATTGCTTTGCTAGTGAAACAAATTTGCTGCTTTACTCAAGCCCACACCCTCAAGGGGTTACTTCGTTACTTTCGTCAAACCCGCGTTAAAGCCCCTCGTCAAAGACCTACGTCAAAGTAGGTTGCTTCGCTAGGGTTGCTTCGCTATTTTCGTTAAACCTCCGTTAAAGGAGGCTGCGGGAGGCTACGGGGCTGCGGGAGGCTGCGGGGGCTACTTCGCTGGGAGTGTGCGCTTGTGCTGAAGAAAGAAAGCAGGTCCAGGTTCAAAGCGTAAAACGGTGAAACCAAAGGCTCCTTCAACTCGAAGAAAAAGCAGGAACGGAAAGAACTTTACTTTCTGGTGAAGCAATTTTTAGGATAGAATTCTGCCAGCTTAGGAATCTGAACATAAGCAGTAGAGCGAGGGCATAGATTACTCTGGTCATGCCACCCCAGCAATTCCAAGAATTAATGCAAGCAAAGCATAGGAGTGTGATTTGTCGTTTACCTTCTTTTGCTCTTAGGAATAAAGGTAAAAAGAAAAGCTGTGTGCTGGACAGCACCTTTCCTACGTTTGAAAACGAATTGCCGGTACTCCACTTAGACTTCTGCACCTGACCTAGTGGCTGAAGAAGGATCTCCCTCAAGTGATTTGCTGCTTCCTCCCCGACGTAGGTTTGACGGAGGTATCAGTCTCGTTGCTAAAGCACCTTCGGACCTCTTTTTTCGTCTATTCTTTGGTTAAAGCTAAAAATCTTTCTTTTCATTTTGGATCATTCAGTAGCTCAGACTGGAACTTGAGAGCTAGAACCTTTTTTCCTTAATTTCTTCCGTTGCCGTATCTTGCATATATAAGATCGAGATATCTCTAGTATTCATAATCCAGGATTTCGCCATACTCTTACACCTTACCCAGATCTTATAACTTATAATAAGATCATCTAGGCTAGGACGAGGCAGACTACCATCAATAAAAGAGCGCTTCAGTCAACATATACAAAGTCCAGCATAGTTAGATCCATTAAGAGTTGAGCCAGACCCGGATGATCACCGAAGATAATAAGGGCTAGAAACATTATCTGGTGAATCTGAGACAACGAAGCTGCGATCGGCAACACAAACCATTGGAGTGTGCTGGGGAGGATCTAAGCTGTAGAAAACCTTGATCCACTAGGTAAGGTTACTTCCAGAGCAGAGTATGCTCAGGTGAAACTGGTGGTGATGCCGATCTCTTCTTTCTCGATTTCTAGTTCCGTTTCGCCATTGTTGAGGAAGAAAAGTGATCCGAGACTCAACAAATCGAAGAGAAAAGGAAAACTTTGTTGATTCAGGAACTGTGAAACGGAAAGTCTCACCAGAAAGTCATTGCACTCTCTTTGAAGAGGGTCTTCCCTTTGTAAGCAAAGGTAATAAATGCTCAATAAGGAAAGATTATGAATTTCTTCTTTCATTTCGGCTTAACATCTCTTAATAATTGTTTCCCTGTTTTTAATACAAAATTTGAGGTGAAGCCTTCTCTAATGCTACGTGTCTTCATCTTAGCAGATCTCTAAAGCTTGGAGCGTATGGTAACGGTTAGAAGTGGGATTTGAGCCGCTGTACTGTGGCAGAGAATGACGTCGCTGTACGTTCATGGCTTCAGCTCTGGTTTTGTTTTAAGTGATAAATAAGACAGAGGAGACTTTGGGCTTCGGTTTGTAGACAAAACTCGTCTTGGGCTTATGTCTTGTAGTCATAGGAGAGCTGAGCCTTGTGTTGGTCCAGTTTTGGTTCATTTAGTGAAACAGTGTCGTTTTGAGTTGTAACCGGAAATATCTCCTTCTTCCTTTGACTGTCGATCTCGGTGTGGGTGGCTTAACGAGATGTTAGGGCTAATATTGGTATGTAGTGATGTGCTGTTGAAGGTAGATACACTTTATACCTTCTTTCTGAAGCAGACGAAGCGAGCTGGAACGTACAAGGAAAGAGAAGATGCCTCCTAATCTACTTATGGATGTCAGAGTTGATGGTCGAGCATAGGTCCATTAGCGGATGGAAAGAAGATTCTGCTTAGCGACACTGCAGAGTCAGATCGGCCCCTACTAATGAGAAGGCCTTGAAGGAAGTGAAGATTGAGGCTTTCAGGGTTTAGTTAAGACTTTGCCGGTGACTCTTTTCCTCTCGCTTCGTAAAAAGAAAACTCTTCCATACTAAGATTAATGAGATTTTCCGGTATACTTCCCAGTCGACTATGTGAACAGCACAAAGCAAAGTTTTACCCTTTAGTGTCCAATGATATCAATGGTATCTTTCTGTTTGTTACCAAACAGGAGGAAAGCTTTATGGTTTCGTAGGTTTTCTTCTACTTTTTCTTCTACTTTAGGGTTTGATAGAATCGTCCGCTATTACAGACTTTGATTATCTGTGGGGCAGTGCGTTAGACGAAGGAAGTAGCATCTAATCTAAGGAAGATGAAGACCGGATATTAAAAGGAATATTTTACAAAGCAGAAGCATTACAAGCATACATAAAATAGGAAGCCTACACACACCGTAGACCAGCCACACACCATTAAAAAGGAAACTAAGAACATAGTACATAAACCAAAGACATAGAGCAAGCATACAAGACTTTGGGTCGACGGACTCCTTATTTTAAATTTTAGCGATATAGGAAGTTGGCGGACTCTTTTATTTTTTTAGTTTCCCGGGGGGTCGCGGTTGAAAGCTAGAGCTACTCGACTCGCACCACTCACAATTAACGCTTCCTTCACCCTTAGGAGACCAGAAATCCTTTGTTCGAGACGGCGAATGTGGTTTCGTAACTCTTGCATTTGCTGGCCTACGAGCTCCGGGTACAAAGCTGGAGGGTGCTGCAAAAATCGGCCGAGAGCATGCCCATAATCTCGCTTTTCCTCCTCCAGCTCTTGAAGTTGGTCTTCAATGGTTTTGAGATTAGCTGCAATCATATCCAGATCCATTTTTCTTGTCGATGCCAAATACAGACTACAAGAAGCTGCTATTTATAGGCCCTAGCGAAGCAGCCCTTTATTATTAGTATTATTATCTTAACTTAATTAGTATTTTTACGTAACACGATTCCCGGAAAAAAAGATGGAACAACCTTAAATTTAGTACGCTGAATAATTAAGTACGCTGAATAATTATCCCCTGGATAAAGGCCCCGCCCCTAAAAATAAAAGAGTCCTTTTTGGCGGGTATTGCCACGCGGCTTAATTACGACCACTCCCTCGGGAATAAGAGGCAATAATAGAACGCACTGTATAGAGTACTCCCCCGCTTTTCTCGGGTTTCCAAAGGCCCGTCACTCCTTACTCGACAGCTCAAAGCTGACCAGAGTCCTCGTTTACCCTACGTGCACTATTTAGCTCTGCCTACTCAGATCACGCTTTTATTTGTCTATTTTTTATTGGCTGATTCCCAGGTACATAACTGACTTCGGCCAATCCTTACTCGACAGCTCCGTCCTTTCTTAGGTGAGCTAAGACCGAAGCTAGCTCTCTTGAATTTTCCCGGAAAGACGGAACCTTTCCAGCTCACTCTGTCAGTCCACTAAGACGCGTATAGAGTAAATGAGCACTAGCAATAACTTTTTCAGTACAATAAGTCCCCTTCTCCACGACCACTTTTGTTTTTGGGCTTTCTTGGATTCGTTTCCCCAGTAATTCCATTTTGGACTCGGAGGCTTTTCCATTGGGCTGGGCTCAGTATCATAATTATCCCAAAAGCCCCCTCTCCTCTAGCTTGCTTCTTTAAAAAACAAAGCACACTGCTTGTTAATGGGCTTATATGGATCAAAGCATTAAATCGCAAGAATGCAACTCAATCTTCTTCTTTTTCAGTGGATCACACCCAAGCAAGATTATCTATCAGAGAGGCCCTTTAGTGGTGCTTAACCAGAAGTGCTGCGCCAACGAAGTAACCCCCTAGCGCTAGCAACCTCCTCTGACGGAGGTCTTTTACGAGGGTTTGACGGAGGTAGCGAAGCAGTAGTAAAGATGTTCTCCATCCGAGTTGTTCTTGGTTTAGCAGCTGCTCTATACTTAGAGATTGAACAACTCGATGTCAAGACGGCATTCCTAGCACACCACGGTGATCTAGAAGAGGATATATATATATGGAGCAACCTGAAGGACTTAAGGTCGCAGACAAGGAGAACTTGGTTTGGACTCTTTTTTAGCAATGTGCTGCCCCAAGACAATGGTACAAGGAACTCCTTTATGGCGGATACTTCAAGAAAACCATGAATGACCATTGTGCCTTCATAAAGAGGTACGTTAGCGGCGACTTTCTCATACTTTTGCTATATGTCGATGATTGATTGTGGGCCATGACCGCACCAAGATAACCGCTCTAAAGAAAGATTTGAACAAGTGCTTTGCCATGAAAGTGGGGCCAGCAAAACATTGGGATGAAGATCACTCGTGATAGATCGAGAAACCTGTTATCCTAAGAACGATCTGTTGGGTGGAGAGATTCAATATACACAAGGCAAAGCCTACTTGCTGGACATTTCAAATTAAGCTCGGAACAAAGTCCAACAAATGAGAAGGAGGAAATGAAGACTACCCCATATGCATCTGCAGTAGGCAGTCTTCTGTATGCCGTGGTGTGTACAAGGCCAGATATCGCCTATGCAGTTGTGAGTCGCTTTCTAGCCAATCCAGACTGCAAATGGATCCTCCACTATTTACGTAAAAGTTGTCTATGCTTTGGTAATGAGAAGCTTGAGCTGATGGGCTATACCGATGTGGTGTGCTGCCGACGACAAAGATTCTAGGAAATCAACTTTAGGGTATATAACTACCTTTGCAGGAGGAGCTGTTTCCTGGCAATCAAAACTACAGCTTTGTCCACGACTGAAGCAGAATTGCTGCCACAGAAGCTTGCAAGGAGATGTTGTGGATGAAGAACTTCTTGCTTGAGTTGGGAGTAAAGCAAGATAAATATATCTATGTGATAACCAGAGCGCTATTCACTTAGCAAAGAATTCGACCTTGCACTCCCGCTCAATCGATATACGACATCGTTGGATCCGAGAAGTTCTGAAAGATCTCAACAAAGTGGAGGAGAACTGGTCAGACGACCTAAGTGTTGTCGATTCCCTTTCCTAATATAAAAAGAGTTTTCTTGCATTCCTATTGTCTAATTCCCATCTTCATCACACGAAAGAATATTGGGTAAATTTCCCAACAATGTCTGGAACAGCCACTATCAAACAGGGAATACTCTCATCTTAGCACACTCCTATCACATGCATTTGAGTTCTCCTTCATCTCAAAAAATCACTCGCGCACTCAGACTTCACTACAGCTTGAGTTCTGTAATCAGGTTTTCTGCATCTCTGTTGTATCTCCGTCTATAGGTGTTTAGCACACTACTGTGAGCCCCATATAGATCTGTCCTTTTGATCCATGCTTGATTACGTCAACCGTAGAGCGCATCCAATCTGTCAAAATAATCGTAGCAGTAAGAATCAGTAATTACAGCGTGGCCTTCTTTTCTTTCTGATACGTATGCTTGCTCCTTCTGCTTTCCTTTGACGAATACATTCTGTATTTGAGACGCCTTGATATCCTAGACCTGACTTTCTCACTCTTCTTATTTGACTGTTCAGAATCTTGTCTAGTTCTTTTGTTCCTGAGTTCAGCATCCTTATCAGCTTGAGCTGCGTGTCTAGGTCTGTCTAAAGCTTAGCTGATTTCGATGTCTGTCTTTAGCTTCTCTATAAGACTTCGTAGCTCTGTGCTGTGTTCTCATTTTCCAGAATAAAATTCTCTTTAGGGTTTCACACATAGCCCTGTCCTCCTTTTCAACATCTTTGCCTTCGACATCGACCTAATGAATCAGACTCTGTGTCACTTTCTTCTGTTATCCCTGACCATGCAACGAATCATGCCTAACGAATCCTCAGATTCATCTTCATCTGCATTCACTATCATCAGCACACAAAAGAGAGCGAGTATTCCCAATCCCTCAGCACAATGCACACACCTAGAACAACACCTTGTCCCTTTCTCGGTTATCCGACACAACATCGTCACTCCATAACGATTCGAAGCCAAGCTAGCATCCGCAAACCCAAGTTGATACTCTCTCTTCTAGCCTTCCAGATCTAAGAGCATGTCGTTGTTCTTGGAAAAGAAGAGGGATTATATAGCTCCTTGTCATCTACAATAATAGGACTCCGACAGGCCAGCCAGAAATAAACTATAAAAGGAGGTTGCTTTGCTAGAGCTAAAAAAGTTTCGGGCTAAAAAGCTGCCTCACCAGGAAGACCTGCTTCTTACTTTCTGGTCGTATGCCCGATAGGATTTCCATAGTATAAATTGAAACTCGTCGAGTACCCTTATCATTTCACTAATCAAAAGACTCAAGGTCTGTGCTCTTCACCTGTTCACCTGCTCTCTTCACTTGCTTAGCAGCCTCACTTCGAAGGTGTGCTGCATACTCCTTCCTGCTTGCTCTTGAGCACACTCCTTTTGGAGATTCCATACACTACTAAGTAAAACGTCGTCACCCAAGTGGAAAAGAATCACTTGAATCCAGAAGATCTAGAGTTTTGTTTGGAGCTGGCTTGTGCAGCACACTCCCACCCAACTCATCTTCTTTGGGCTATCATTCCACCAAACCCTAGTAAAGGAATCTTTAGGTTTTGGTGCCACATCTGTCAGATTGGAGCCATCCTGCATCCAAGACTTTGATCATCTAGCTGAGGAAATTGGTAAATCTTATATAGGCTCTCGGGTGCCTTCAAAAGGAAGTTCCTCCACTAAATCGGAATCTGACTCACAAGTCGAATAGTCCTCAGCATGGAGAAAAGCGGGGCACATTGGACAATACACCATAACTTGCTTCTTCACTCGAGTTGCTCCTCACGTACGCATGTTCTAATAGTCGAGTTGCTGTTGCTAAAGCACCTATGGTTCCATCCCTGGTAACTTCAACCGCTGCCTAAGATCCTTAGAAAAAGAGTGTCGATAAGCGGCAGGCTTTTAATCGATCTAAGAACTGTGTTCGGCTTCTGAGTCCAAATCCCAACTAAGGCTAAACAAGAATTCATCGCTTATGAAAGAGATGAAATTGCAGAATCCGTTGATCGATCCATCAGGGGCTTTACCCTGGCACTTCCCACTTACTCCTAGCAGCCTTTCTTTCTTGCCATTGAGGACGAAGATGGCTATTTATTAGAACAAAGACCTGAAGTTTACTTCTATTAAAGATCTGAGCCTTACGAGACTTCATAAAGATACTGCCTATCCTGTGCTTACCTTGGTCTGTGCTGCTTCGCCGGAGCTGCTAATGAGATCAAGCAGTGTGCTGGTTGTCAGATTTCACTTAACCTATATTCATAATTCATATTGGCGCAAAGCCGTAGATGATGTCAATCAAATCTTGGTGTTCCTCAACTCTCAGAATCAAACCATCTCCATATACTGGTAGCCAGGAGGATAGGATGAAAAGAATTTTATTTTTAACGTCTATCTGAAAGACCACGGGCGGAACAGCCAATGACAACGGGAGCTATCAATAACAGACTCCTGCTTCTAGCCTTGAGCAAGCAAACAGCATAGAACTTTATATCTATCTAGACTACCATTGTCAGCTTGAGAGACCAGAAGCTACCACCTCTCTTGATCAATTGACTTACTATCGCACCTCTGTCTGTGCTGCATCACATTTTTCAACCCGAGCAAGCCTTCTTAGGGTTGGGACTCTCTAAAGTCCTGGGGTTCCGGGAATCCATTAAGCTCAGAACTTTCATTCAGATCTCTAAAGATGGACCTCCCTTATACTCCGAAAATACTTTCGAAAGCATAACCCTACTACTCTGTGCTGGGCAAACTTCCAATCTATAAGATTAGCGAAACAAACATAAAAGCGCTCTTTCGCTCTTGTGGATGCTTTCTAATCTTAGTCCCCTGTTAGTCAGGGCTATCCACCTCGAATTATCCTGGTGGACCTGATAGTCTCGTAACAAACTAACTTATTTGAGCACACCGCCTTCGCGGATGAAAGAACTCAAGCATCTCTTCTGCGTAGATGGAAGATCAGGCTCCTCCAATGTCTCTATATAAGATACGTTGGGAAGTAGTACACACTAACCAAGAGAAAAAGACAGGATAAACGGGAGACTTCGCTGCCCTCAACCCTACTACGAGGATATAGGGGATAGCACAGAAGGATACTATCTATCTCCGTTGGGATTTGGGAATAGATGTATGCTGTTAACCACTCGAATGCAGCACACGCCGAAGTATTCGTAGGTATGCTCCTTGTATGACCGATCCGTAAATTAATGGCCGTTTCTAGTGTTTCGCCCAAGTGAGAGGAGGAATAAAGAATAATTGAATGAAGCAGCAAGAATGACACGGATCAACAAAAGGCGATGAAAGTGGACGAGTAATCCTGATTCTACGATCTTCCTTTGTGCGCCTACACACAATAAAGTTGTCTTGGGAAAAAGATGACTGATCGACTCAATGAATCGCCTAACCTCTGAGAAGGTTGGTAATACCAGCTTTTTGTTTAGCGGTGTGCTTTGCTTTTATTTCATAAGAGTAAGAGAATCAAAAGAAGCAGGAAGACATGGGTATTGGTACCTGGGGCAAAGAGTATACAAATCATTGGTTCGGGAGCACACTCACTCGGAACTATTCTCCTCCGCTAAAGAGAAGGTTGAGTCACAGGTTCGGATGGAGCCCCGAGGGCTTAGGGTAACTTTAGGGCATATGACCAAGTCGATAACTCAGATCTGTCAACGAAGATGTCCACCGCCTGTTACCCAGAACAATTCATCTACCAACCCAGAAGGGAGATCTTCCCATTTTGGTATCGGGATAGCGAAGCAACGATTATCTTTAATCGAAAATCAAGGTCTGACTCTTAGAGGTCTCGATTGGTATTTTATACATGGCGCGGTCGGTAACGTTGGTGAATTAGGTAAAGGTACGGAAAGAGAGGGATTCGAACCCTCGGTAAACAAAAGCCTACATAGCAGTTCCAATGCTACGCCTTAAACCACTCGGCCATCTCTCCTACATTATGACCCAGAAACCTCGAGTGAATAGCGAGTCATTTATATTCTTGCAGTAAAGGTACAACCACAAACAATCTATTAAAAATGGAAACCTTTTTTCTTCAAAGAAAGATCTTCCTTCGAAGAAAAAAAAACAATAAGAATTGTTTGTTACCATTAAAAAAACAAAAGCACTCTTTCTATTCATCTTTGTCAAGACGACGATCCCGTTATATTATTATATTTATACCGGATTTTGCCAATGAATTGGAACGCGAATCAACTACTCCCTTCATGGTCACATAGTCATTACAGAATTTTGTTTCAGGTATATATGTCTTTCTTAATTTCATATTGGTAGTACCTATTTTTCTATATAAATTCTTTGTGGTTTTTACCGCCCGCCGGTTCGCTTATCGCCTTTTTTTCCTCCGTTCACTTTCTCCTTTATCTTCTTCCTACCTTGCGGGGGTGACTTAGGCGCTAGGATTAATACCATATTAGATCGAATAACTCCTTACCTTTTTTCAAGAGAAGCCTGATTCTAGTCAGGATTGAAAAGATAATGACGAACCTTAAATGAAAGGTTGGTCCAATCTGAGTGCTTATTGTCTTCTTCTTCGCCTCTCCTCTTCCCCGCCCGAGCTGATCCGAATTCTCCTCTTAGTATAGGATTGTTAATAACTTGACTTAATGGTTATAGTGTAAAGGTTAGTTCTATATTTTTTCTTTCTTTATCAGAGGTTTTTTCCTTAGGCCTTGGGGGGCGGGGCCTCTTTTTTGATTTTTTAATAAAAAAGGGGGGAGAGGGACCCTTTTTGATTTTTGAAGTACAGCCCTGCTCTATAGTGGAGTTATCTTTTCCCTATCTAAGCTATATCAACATAGCAAACTAGAAAACTTATCCGCTTGTCAATTCTTGGTGTAATATGTAAATGATTGGTGTCAGAATTTTTCACTGATCAGGTGTGATCAGTCTCATCCGTGTAAGAATTAGGAATTCCTCTTCCAACTCGTCCCAGAATGGGCGTTATGGCAAAGAACAAGAAGAAAACCAAAGGAGAAATTTGTCCAATAGTAACAAATGGTGCCTCCACAGGTTGACATCCGATCCAACCTAGTAGTAAGCAATCCGCCAAAAGCAACCAAAACATTCCTTGGTGAATCGGTCGAAAACTTGAACTACGCACATACATACTTTTAAAAAAAGGTAAAGCCAAGAGACATATAAAAACTGGTGCTATTGCGGCTACACCTCCCGCTTTGTCAGGTATACTACGAAGAATGGCATGGATCGGTAGGAAATACCATTCCGGCACAATATGAGGCGGGGTGGACATCGGATTAGCAGGTATATAATTGTCGGGATGTCCCAAAACATTAGGAGCATAAAAAATCCAAATAGAAAAAAAGATAGCAAAAGCTACCCAACCAACTAGATCCTTGACATAAAAATAAGGGTAAAAAGCTATTTTATCCATCTCAGAATGTACACCCAATGGATTATTTGATCCATATTGATGCAATGCGGCCAGATGAAGAAGACTGGCGCCTACTAAAATAAAGGGGAGTAAATGATGAAGACTAAAAAAACGATTTAAGGTGGCATTGTCCACGGAGAAACCACCCCAAAGCCAAGTCACTATGGTATCTCCTACTACAGGTATGGCGCTAGCTAAGCTTGTAATTACTGTAGCTCCCCAAAAGCTCATCTGACCCCAAGGTAGTACATATCCTATAAAAGCTGTCACAATCATTAATAGGAAGATTACAACTCCAAGACACCAAACAAATTCCCTAGGACTGCTATAACTCGCATGATATAGACCACGAAAAATATGAAGGTAAACCACAATAAGAAACATACTTGCCCCATTAGCATGCATATAACGGAGCAACCAGCCCCCTTCAACATCTCTCATAATGTGTTCTACGCTGTTGAAAGCTAAATCCACATGAGGTGTGTAATGCATAGCTAAAAAAACGCCAGTCACTATCTGAATGACTAAACAAATACCAGCTAACGAACCGAACCCCCACCAATAACTAAGATTGCTCGGGGTTGGATAATCTACTAAATGCTGATTAAGTGTGGAGGATATAGGTTGTTTAAGAAGAGAGAATCGTTGGTTCCTTATAGTCATTTCTCTTTCCTATCGTGACAACTCTTGTTCACCCACCTTTTTTTGCGTTCTAGGGCCCTAAAATATCCTCAAATATATATATATTGATATTTGAGCCTTTCTTTTACTTTTGTTTGAAGGATGGAGGGGGCGAATTAAGCGTCGACGTTTTTAGAATTCTTTCTCCTACACACTTTTGCCCTCTTTCACCGAAGAGGAAAGAAGAATCTTTCAAGCGGGCAGAGACCTAAATTTCTGAGATTCATTCCTAAGCTTGCTTTGTCGCAGCAAGATGGATTGGATGATCAGTCCGAGAGTGCTGGAGAGAAGAGAAAGCGGTCAAAACTTCTCTGATTCGGTCACCGAGCAGTCGGACAACCCTTCAGTAACCCAGGATGGATGACCCGAGAGAAGATCTCGTCCACCAAGCGGGATAGCGGAGTGCGATCCTTAAGCAATTGGAGGTTCTCGCTCATCTCTTGGGATCCATATCATCTGTGAAAACTTTTCCTGTTACATTAGCATAGCTAAATTTGAATAGGATGACTCAGCGTCAGGAAAAGTAAGCCCCCCTTTGCCTTGATTGAATTTGGCTTCGCTGCGCTCTGAATCAATCAATAAGCTTATTGATTGGATTCATCCCATTTCATTTGGGCGAGAGATCCGAAGGAACAAAGGAGCTCGACTGTAAGGAGAGGAACGAGAGTGAAACGAGAGTGAAACGAGAGGGAGGCTGGGCTTATCCATGGGACTTGCCTTGGCGGTTAGACTCTCTTTTAACACATCCTCGAATTAGTCTCGTCGGTTGGTTGATTCTCGAAATCACCTCTTGAGAAAAAAAAAGGTCCATCAGGTTTTGCCCTGCCATCTCCGGCGAAGCTCCATATCCGTGAGACTGGATCACTGTAATTCACGGAAGTCCATTTGGACCTCTCCTTTTAGTCGAGTATGTAAACAACCTCTCCTTTCAGTCGAGTTCCCTCTTTTATAAGAGTAATAAATTACGTTGGACCTCTCGCAACAAGTGCTCGAGTAATAAATACCTCTCCTTTTAGTCGAGTCATTTATACCTCTCGGGAGTAGGGGCTTTGTTCTGGGGGGGCCGACTTGCGCTGCTTTAGAAGGGAGATAATTTCATAAAGTAACTCTCTCTATCTATCCTTAGAAGTAGGGCGATAGAAAGTCAATATGAGATTTGCGTTGGTTTTTCCAACGAAACAAAGCATTATCATTCGGAAGGCTCAGTCCCAACTCGGACTTCCATGATGGGAAGAACCTCCGCACTACGGCGCTCCAATGAACAAGAGTTCTCCGCCTTAGTATATTTAGAAGAGTGGTCGGGAGTTACATTCGTAACTTAATGTTATGTTCACGCATTATATCTTTCTTTCCAAGAGTACTACCTGTACGTAGTCTATGTATGGGGAGCATACTTGACAGGAAATAGACACAAGCGGTAGAGAGGTCCCCCACTTCGATTCCCGCCCCGTTCGCATCTCCGATCCAAGATAAGGGTTCAATACGTTACTTTTCGGTCCGGAGCCGGCTGGTAATGGGCTTACTTACCTTGCTTGTGGACCAGCTGCGGAGCTAACCTTTCTTTGTTCTATTGGTTTGGTGGTTGCTACCAAAACGATTTCTTTATGCCCATCAAAGAACCTCGAGATGCTAATCCACGAAAAAACGATACGAGAAATTCGAAAGAACTCAGATACAGAACGAGGGCGACCGTGGAAATACATCGGTTTCTGACTCGTGCAAAGGAACTATTTCTTGGCAACTTGGACAACTTATAACAATGTTTGTCCCGCATATCACTAGGAAGATCGGGATCTTTACAAAAGGCTTTATAAAGCTTTCGTCTCAATTCAAATTTAGCCGCGAGCAATCTACGTTTGTGATCTCTACTATTTCGCTTCTACGACATCTTACTGAGTTTCCCCCTCATCTTTTTGCAAAAAACCGCTCCACAGTGGTAAAGTCTCATCTTGTGTGTTGGCCGAAGTGATAATAGTCACATTGAACCCTCGAATATGTTCGAAGATCTCGAAATGATCTTCCAGTTCCGGGGAGAATTCGCAAAACTCCGTTTCCATCGAGAATTGAATGGAGTTTTTCCGTATTTCGACCGGAAAATCTAACAGAGACATTACTGTCGAGATTCTGACCGAAAAATTAGACATTCCATGCCCTCGGAGAGTGCTTTGTCGTGCTAGGTCACTTACATATCCTTTGTCTTTATTTGACCCCAAGAATGGATTAGATCGAAAGGACTTTCCTGTCGAACCCTTTTGTGTCTGTATGAATTTCTGACCGCGCGGAATCTCCATAGCCAATTTTCCATTTTTTATTATGAAATTATAGGGTGCCTTTGGTACTACTCTTATTTCACACGATCCAGGAACTTCCATAACGTTGGCGTGATTCGGTTTGAGCAACGGATCTTGACGTGATACATCTTCGTAATGAAAATTGAGTGGAAACATGAGTTGGCTTTTACAGTATCTATAGAATAAGCTGACTCCTCCTACTCCTCCTTTCCGAAAAGATCATCCTTGGTCCTTTTGACATAAGATTCTCGGCCCGCTTTCTCCCCATCCTCACAAGCCAACCTGACAGCCTCGCAAGATAACACGTACAAAGACAGATCAGATCAAAGGGTTACTCCCAGCAACATTACTAACACTTTACTGAACTAATGAACATCCATATCACTTTCCTTCACTAATTTCTTTAGACGGACTTCCCTCTTCTCTTATTACAGTTAGAACGGATTGAAAAAACAACTTACACATTTGGCACAAAGCGGCCCCATTACAAACAGGAGCGGCGGGACCGGGACCTCCACTAGATTTAGGGAGGCAGATTGCCCAAACAAAGCACTTCACTCTTATCTTATCTTATAGTGAAATTCCAGATCAAAACCAAACAAAGCACGCGTCTTCTTAACTAACTATTTAGTTAGATTCCAGATGACAACCATTCTACAAGACAAAGACGATTCAAGAAGCCGTGCCTTGAAGAAAAAACGATTCCAAATTACAAAACATTCGAAATGACCTCCTCCCAATAATCTAAGAGCTACAACGCAGCGCAAAGAAGCGAGTGAATTCGATGGATTGAGCTCCAAACATCCATACCACTTTCCTTCACTAATTAGCTGGACTTCGAAACATAGGAATCAAACTGGGAGAACAAGACATAGGAGAAGACAGATTTCGCACCTACATGATAGTGCCAGTTACGCACGTACTTTATGTGAGTCAAGCCAGAAAACACGGAAAAACTGCACGCTACAACAGCCCAGTATGTCGATTCCAATCAAGGGGAGGAATCAAGGCAGAGGGAGTAAGTACATAGCTAGTCTTATACGGGGCAGGGAAAGCACAAGCCTTAGACCAACAATACAACAATGAGACAGAACGTAGCAGGCCCTCAACACGTACATGATAGTTCACACGTACATGATCCAGTGAAGACAGAAAGCAGTGGGAAAACATCACGCTACAATACAACAGTACGTAGGTTCCAATCCACGAAAGGAATACAGGCGTACCGAGGGAGCACATAGCTAGTCTTATATGGAAGGAAAAGCACAAGCCTTACCCCGAGAAACCCCATGCTAGAATAGGCCTATGCACTCCCATCCAGCGAAGAAAATCAGATCGAGCATGCAAAAATTCATAATAAATGTATCACAATTCAAGGCAGAAATCCCATCGAGCATGCAAAAATTCTCAATTCAAGGTGGAAAACACCTCCATCTATTCAAGGCGGAAAATCGCATCCAGGTAAGAGTGCAAAAATGCAACTACTGCATGAAAATTAGAGGGAAGGAAGCAAGTTAATAATCGCACATCATTCCTTTTTGACATCACGATTTCAGAGACATTCATAGCTCAGGAGAATCCACCATTAAATAAGGCTCCCAATGCCCACTCAATTATTTGAGTCGTTTCAAAGAAGGAGATGAAAGCGAGTCCAGGAAGGTCGTTTTGTTTGAAGTTGATCAGTCTAATATATCTCCCTCCGCCCTTGGCTCATAGGTAGCTCTGGAAGTTGGGATGTTTGCAATTCTAAATGGAGGGATTGGGAAGGAAGAGTGATCAATGCCAGCTAAGGTTGTTAGGTATCTTTGAAAGAGTAGCGTTACAGTTCATGTCAAATAAGAGTGGTGGGAATTCCATCTCAAAGAAGAGTGTTGGTCCAGTCCATCTCAAAGTTTGAGGACTCAAAGTATGGTTCAAAATCTGAGGTATGAGTTGAGGATGGGCTATGTTGCCACTGCGAGGTCGTTCTTCTGTTTAGGTCTCCCTCCGGCTCCGGTCAAGGCATTATCTGGGCGCTGTTGAAGCACGCTAAGAAGTCGCTTTAGGAAGTCAATGCTTAACGCTTTTGCTTTCCCGCAAACGAATGAATGCTTTCCCGCCAAACGAGGCTTTTGCGCCAACGAACGAACGAAATGCTTGAATCCGAAGATGCCGAGTAAGTCGATGTTCGGTGGTAGCGTTTCTGAGAATCTTTTTCTTTCAAAGATACGGATTGGTCTTTCTTTCCCTCTCCCTTTGTCAGAGATCAAATTACAAAACCAATATTTCCGTTTGGAGGGACAGATGAGTTCCTTTGATCCCTTTGTTGATGAATCCAAGGCACTGGTTCGACGTCTAGGTCAGAAGGTCAAGGCGAAGTCCTTTCTTTGTCGATGAGTTAGTAGGTCATTTCTAAGAGTTAGGTCTTCAGGACTATATCATAAAAGCGGCTAAGGTCTTTCTATAGTTTCAAATGTCCTAAACTCCAGGGTTGTTCACCAATCCAATATAGGTATCAGCACGTGAAGAGTATCCGGCGGTGGGCGTGTTATCTTTCAAATCTTCAATCTGAAGGGAGTAGTCACCAATATAATATCATTTCTAATAGAAGAGAGAATCCCCATTGCTGTAACCCGGGTTGCTTTCAGCCTAGCTTGCGTGTCAGTCTAGAAAGAATTCCTTGCCTTCAGCCGAGCTTGGGTCCGGGGCACAGGTAAAGAAAGAATCCTCCGCTTTCAGCCTAGCTGGATCCTCTTGAATCGTCTCTCCGTCAAAAAAGAATGTGGCGGGGAAAGGTAATGGTTTGAGAGAGAAGTATCGGCTCCGGCCGTGGAGCTATCATATCGGTCTTTTCAATCTTGTAGCCGAGCGTTCCCCAATATAGCCTAAGCCAGTGAAGAGACCACTAAATGCTGTCATGCGAGCGAGTAAGTCGACGAAGAAAGTCTTCTATTATCGAGTTGTCGTTCAAAGGCGGTCAAGAAACCCTTTGTTGCGTTCGAATGTCCCGTTGAAGGCTCTACTATTTTTTATTGTTGTTGCTGAAATTTGAGAAAAGTGATCAGGTCGACATCTCGGTCAAAGAACAAAGGCTAGTCGTCAACGAGCAAAGGCAGCCAGTATTGTTCAAAGGTTCTCCCGGCTCGAGTCCGGTGATGGCTCCTTTCGTGGATTAGAATTTCTGAATGGCCCCAGATAGCGTTAAGTTGATGGGCTTTCAACCTGAATTCTCAATATCATCTATGGGTGAATGGTATCAGAATGCCTCTTCCGAAATAGAAGGTTATTCGGCTTGTTCGTGAAAGCACAGAGGAATTCAAAGCATTGTAGCTGTTCCGAGGAAGTTCAATTCCAGAGATGGCTTGGGAGCGTAAGTGGGTGACGATTAACGTGATAGACCCTTTTCCGTAGTTCTTTCCCCTTTTTTGAACCTTGGGTTCAGATTCCATGATTCCTTTCTTTCAGTTGCAGATTCCTCAACTGCTCTTAGACAAATGTAGTCCGAGAGTAAGATATTAGGCTAACAAGGAAGAAAGCGGTCGTTCGCGGATTGCAGTTTCAGGTTTCTAGGAAGGAGAAACCGGGTCTCGACCAAATCAATCCAATAGAGTAAAGGGCTAGTAGCGGTCTTCCCGGGCTCAAGGTCTAGTGCAATCTTTGTCTTATTTGAGAAAGAAGTAGCCGAGCCTAGGACGAAGGCACGAAATGCTTTCTCGCCAATGAATGAAGAAATGGTTTCTCCTTTCCCGCCAAACGAATGAAGAAAGGGTTTCCCAAGTCGCGGATTGATTATTCTATTATAATAGTCTAAATCGATTAGCCAACTTTGCCCAAGCTCAGGAGTTAGTGCTTTCCTTTCATATTCATTATTATATAAGGTAGACAGATATAAGGTCAACAGAAGGTCAACTCGCTTCAGAAGGCTGGAGGTAACCTAAGATTCCTAAATGCAGGGGTCTCATACATTCCAAGTAGCTGAAAAGTGGCAACTTGGATGTTTGAAAGACCCGCCGGATTCGCTCGGAGACTAACTCACTCGTCTCGTTCATGTATTTACTCGCAGCATTCGCAGCAAACTCGCAGGCAGGAGAGACCTTGAGTCCAGGCTCAGGAATCGACTGGTTCCGAGCGGACTCGGGCAGCTGCTGCTTGGATTATCGTAGAATAAGAGGAGCCGTCTTAGGAAAGGAAATGACTCAACTTCAAAAAAAAAAGACAGATGCCGCCTACCTACTCGTGCTCGTAGCTCGATCGGAGGTCAAGAGCCGTGGTCCGGCGGAAAAACGGAAGTCGTCCGTATCAAGTAATACGTGAATTGCTCAGTAGTGCTTCGCCACTACCGTAGCTGGCGGAAATAGCTTAATGGTAGAGCATAGCCTTGCCAAGGCTAAGGTTGAGGGTTCAAGTCCCTCCTTCCGCTCCTGGTGTTCGAACTAGTCATTAATGGTCGGCTTCATTGGTATCCTTTCGGTATGCCTTGCGAACATTTTCATTTTTAGCGCCTTCTCTTCTTTAGAGAAGCCAAACTCGAACGGATAGAGCAGATGGTCCAACTACATAACTTTTTCTTTTTTATTATTTTTATGGTCGTGCCTTGTGGCACGGCAGCACCCGTACTATTGAAATGGTTCGTCAGTAGAGATGTTCCCACGGGTGCCCCTTTTTCCAATGGTACTATAATTCCTATTCCTATCTCTTCATTCCCTCTTTTGGTCTATCTACATTCAAGGAAAATCATACGCTCCATGGACGGAGCAAAAAGTGGAGTCTTGGTCAGAGCAAGTCGCCCTATTCTATTACCAGACATAATTGGGAGAAGCTCATCCGAAACTAGAGCTAGAAAGGCCTTATTTTTTTTCGTTCCCGTTCTTCATTTCCGTCTTCTCGAATCCAAGGGGGACTTCTCATATTTAGAATCTTTCTGCGGTGTGCTCTGTTTACTATTCTTTCGTACTTTCCTCTTTTTAGCACGCGATAGGTCAGCGAAGCGTGAGCGGGCGCGGAGAAGGAAAGGCCAAACACTTCGGCCGAACGGGAATGAGCAACGACGAAATGACAAGATGAGGTGCTCCGGGCACCCCCATTTAGATTTAGAAAGAAGGGTCGAAGGTTTTGGGCCTCTAGCTTTCCCCGTCCCCCCTGAGTTGGGTGGTGCTTGTGTGGGGGGCGTGCCACCAGAAATCGGGCTTGAAGCTCTCGCCTTACCAAGGAGCCGACAGCTGATGGCTATGGCTGTTGGTCACGACTACTACCAAAAGGTTCCAATGAAGATGAATATTTCACATGGAGGAGTGTGCATCTGTATGTTGGGTGTTCTTCTGTCGTGCGACCCGGCGGCTTATGTGCGACCTGTGGCCCACGCCTCCTATTTGTTCAGGGCGGGCGGCGTGAACTCTGATTCGATCCGGGTATTCAATCCCGCCGCTGAGATGCTCAGTTGACTCCTTAACCTTGATAGGAAGATGGCTTATTCCAAAATTCGTGCATAAGGGTAAGGAACTTTGGATGAACTAATGCGAATGGGTGTAAGCTTCGCTGCTCGGAAACACCCAGTGCTGACCACACTGAGAGACACGAAAGCGCGGGTAACGCTAGTTGGCGAAGTGGCGTTAAGCATCCCTAGCGGTACGAAAAGAGAGGTCGTGATGATATCATCTACGTCCGTACCGCTCCTCGTGGAGTAGATCCCGCATCCAACCAAGTCTTTGACCAGGGAACGGGATAATTCCCACTACCGCTGGCAGGCCAGCCGGGCCATGAGCGCGGTGGGAACGGGCTTCCCAAAAAGCCAGCCCCGGGCCGGGGTCAGCATAGAATGAAGGGGACGGCCCTAATGTTGTGTTGGCAAAGCCAACTTCTTAGGTTGCGGACGGAGAAGAGCGGACGTGGGAACTCGGGTCGGGGTGCAGCGTAACTAAGAGAGCCATTCCATTTAGGGCGAGACAGAATGGGCGGGCACGAGCGGTCTGGTGTCCGAGTCAATTGGTCAGACGACGACTACTTCACTTATTAGATTAGTATTAGCCGCCTATCCCGGAATGAAATGAGATAAAATAGAAAGAACGCGAAGCGCTAGCGCTATAGGATTGGTTTTTTGGGGGGGATAAGCTCGCTTCTTCACAAGCTTACCCCCGCCCCGACCGGCAGCTGCTGGGTCTCCCCATCTCTCCTAAACTTCCCCCGGTCTTTGGCCCGAGCTGTATGAGGCAGAAACTCGTCCCACGTACGGTTCGGAGGCCGAGCCCCACCCCAGCAGTAATGGTGCGGCTTAGGTCAACTAACACAAAGAAGATACAGTTCACTCAACGATTGCCTTTGGGTTCCGAACTCCATATGGGGAAGGAACGTTGTTGTTTGCGAGGTCTCGATCATTTACATGGACCCACTTTTCATTCCATTTGTGGGAATTTGATGATCTATAAACCGTCCCTAACGAACGATCGGCTCATGTTTGAGCATGATGAATCACTTCATGCCGACCTCTTGCTAATAAACTTTCCGGCCTCATATAAGAATGGAAAACTGGAGCATTTTCTGCATTGGTGGATGAAGAATCGCAAACATAATAATTTTGGGTTAACCATGTTCCCAGAAAAAAGATACTTTCGAGAAAGGACGAGCACGGCTGAAGTGGCTATACATACAAATCTATTTACGGATCTATATGCTTCGATTGGAACTGGAAGTTCCAGAACAGGAGGTTGGTATACCACCATAATGAAACTGCCTTTTATTTTTTTTATTCGGATAGGATTTATGTTGGCTTCGTTGGGAGGCTCGCCTAGTTTGTTACGTCAGCTCCAAAAGGATAAGTTGCGTTGGAATCGAGAAAGTTCCGTGGAGTTCATAATTGCATAAAAGGAGTCAAAGTAGTGGCTGCGGCGCGTCAAGGCACTTCTTCGACGGTCTCCGTCTCGCCCGTCTGCCATCAGTAATAGGAAAGCTTTCAATCAATAGAAATCGTATTCGTGAATAAATCCCCTTTGTTTGAATCCAATATTATGCACTTTTTTTTCGGTAGCAGGACTCTCTTCTGTCCGTTTGAACTCTTGAGCTGGAGCAGGAGCAGGAGAACGGAATAGGCATCCATTAGCTCTGTCCCTTCGCACGACATCTATGAAAGCAGCAGTGGGCGAACCGGCGGTGAACAGGAAGAGGGAGGACCGCCCGATCGCTAGGAAGAAGCAAGCCTATTCCCCGCGCGGATGTCATTGCTCACTAGCTCCTTTCGTCCCTTCCAACGCACCATCAACAAAAAGAAAGAAGAATTCTGAATAAAATGGACTACTACTAGAGCCACGGGAGCGAGCCATAAGCGAGCCTTGTCGTAGTATTAGGAGCGATGTAAAATCCCAGTGAAAGGAATACGTAGCGAATAAGGGGAAGAATAGAAAAGCACTCTTCGGGGCTCACTATTGCCTCTATTACATAACCTTTCTCTGGTCTACTCTCCTGGTCACTCAATCTATTAGCCTGGCTTAGGTCGAAAGGGCTTCCCTGTTTTCTGCTTGACCTTCGTAGCGCATCAAAGAGACTTCACTAAATCACTTTTTTATCTCCAAGTAGTCAATTAGACTAGAGCCAACTATTTGATTCGGCTACACTTCTTGACTTCATGAATTTACAGATTGAAAATGAAAAAAGGCAACCATTTAGAGGGGGATTTGCGGGTCTTATTCACCACTTTCAACTGACTCCTTATCCAATCAACAGAAAGCTACTACAGAAGTCTCGGCTTACTATCTTGACCAGCAAGAAAAGGTGAATGGAAAATTGCCTCAGATATCTTTCTTTCAAAGCCGTGCTATCTAGCTCATCTTTATGCAGGAAAGGGATGCGCGTGACTAAGGCTATACGCTGCCCCGATTGCTTCTTCGCTCGTTCAAGAATTCTATCTTTTCACATCGCCAAGCTTCTACGGTACCAAAGAAGAAGGGAAACTTTCTGTTGATTCTCTGTTCACATTCTCTTTCAATTCCTCTGCATAATAGACACACATTCCCAGCAGACTATCTAGCTTCTTTGAACAATCTTCTTGCTGTCTCTGAACCTTTTTCTCAGAAAAAGAATGAGACCAAAGAGGCCATGCAAAAATAAATTGGTGCACTCAAATCCAAGAAGACTTCGGACATTACCACCTAATACAAAGGCTTATAGGCTCTAATGTATAAGATCCAGTCTCATCCTGATGGTTCTATTGAGAGATAGAAAGCGTCATTAGTAGCTAAAGGGTAGACGCAAGTGATTGGGAAGGATGATAAAGAGACCTTCGCTTACTAAATTTGAAACTGTGATGGTTCTAATAGACTTGGTTGGCGACAGCTATGGCCTATCTACCAACTTGACATTAAGAATGCTTATTTACGACGTATGAGACCGTTTGCCTGTTTTCATCCCCATATTTGTGGTAGGCCTCCCATCCTCCCATAAGGATTGTAGATTTGCTTCGCCCTCACCCAATCGAAGGGACTCCTAGGGGTCGTTTCATCCACCGGAGAGCCCATCCTTAGTTGTTTTGTTTTCTAAGTTCCGTTTCCTTTTATTAGTCTGAGTTCATCTTTTCCGCTTTCAAGCGTGTACACACACTGAAAAAGGATAAAAATATCCCTTTCATTAAATAGGTAGCTCACTGGAGCAAGCAACGAAGTGCCATAGGGTTCAGGATAAACTTATACTGAAGTAGGTATAGGTACAATCTCTTTGTGGATCAATCTATAGAGTTCATAGAAAAGGAAAAACCTGAGATTAGAGTTGGAGAAAGCCGCATAGAATACGAAAAGCAAAGGCGAAGGTGACTTTACATCTCAGTCGAAAGCGGTTAATCCGGATCCATTTCATAAGTGGACTGGGGAATCTCAATCTCAAAGGTCTTCGCTCGGTTCCATAGTTCAATCTAAAGCCTGTGAGTCTTTCACTTCAATTGAAGAAGGATTTTTCAAGAGACAGCTTTGAGTCTCTCCCCCGGGTTCTGAGAGGAGCTGGTTTATGAAAAACCGGGCTAGCTCGCAAAGAGAAGTGGAATCATAAAGATCGAGACTGCACTGACTGGGCTCACCTTTTAAGTCAATAGAATAGGGCTAGTTCATGCGCTTTGTTTCTAGTGGAAAACTTGAAGGCCTCCATGGAGGGGTTCGCCCTCCAGTACGAACAAAGGTTCAGTCCACTCCAAGCTTTGCTACTGCTTTGAAAGAGTTGTGGAAGCTGCCAGTCCTGGTTGAGGAAAAAGAAAAGACTACGCCAAAGAACGTTTATAAACCAGATGAAGTTACAGGGAAAGCGAAAGAAGCTCTTTAGCGGTCAACTTTCTCATATAATCGAATTATTAGTGAAGGAGCGAAAGAGAACTCGAAAAAGGCCAAGAGGTATAGGAAAGATCGTCAACCGTTTCCCTCTTATAGCGCGCTTAGCAGCTCTTTCTTTTTTATTCCTTTAAGGGCTACTTACATCAACGGCGGTTCATCCAGGCTGCCTGATTGCAGGCATTGAAGTTTCAACTGGGTAAGACTCCCCTAAACGCTTAACTATCTATCTAAACATGGCATTCTATTCTTTCTTTCTGCCTTTATGCGACTATATTCACCATTCCTAGGACACGGTTTGACTGCAAGTGTGTAAGGCTCCGCAGGGAACGCCCTGTTAGGTAAGAATGCCGCTACCATGTGCGGATAAGCCTTCCGATTAGCTGACTGAGACCATCTTCGGCTTATAGCTGGTAGAACATCAGGGAAACTCCAATATATGGCAATGGCATTTAAGGTCTTTAGCTCCTCAACAACGGTAGGTCTACTAAGCCTAAGCCACTAAGGAAGATTTGAGTTTTGAATCAAGATCTGCTATCTGCCCACTGCCCCTACCCATAAACATTCTGACTGCTGATTAGCTTAGCCCACCCCGACCGAATCTCATTCAGGTCTTCTCTTCTATTAACAAACAAGGTATATATACCTGTAAGCCCACCTTTACATTCTAATGCTTGTCTTAGTTACGAAGACGTGAACCTTTAATTTGCAAGAGTAGTTTCATCGGCGTAAGGGAGGGAGAAGGTTGTTCGACTAAAGCCCGACCTCTATGATTTGAAATGAGTGCAGAAATTTCCCTTTAAGAGAATGATCTTTACAGGAAAAAGAGCCCAGAGGTTTAGTCAGCTATTGTCAGTCGAGAGATGTAGAAAGAGAAGGATCTCGCTTAGGCGGAAGCGGGTGCGCCAACTCCTGTTCACAGGCGGTTAAACGTAGGTATTATTCCCTGCATTTGACATCTCCAGAACGGGGAATATCCAGACCTAGTCGATAGCTTAGTTGCCCTAAAGGTTTAATTACCAGCAAGCATGGTTAGGGTAGGAGTAAGTGGAGGTTAGGTAACCCAGCCAGAGGATTCCGTTAGCGGGTTGATTCCGAGCTGGTAATCGAACAGGTCACCAATCGTCCTCGAAAGGGCGGTTCAAGCGCATGAGTTCAGAGGTCTATAGATCGTGATCTGAATATAAAGTGGATTCCAGGGGCAGCTGCTTCTATAAACACAAGAAAAGGTCTTGTGGACTTACGGATTGATAACTTGCCAGTACACGCTGAGCCTCGTCGATGAGATGAGGTACCTCATTTAGGATGACTATTGGAAACGCGCGGTGCCGCGTTAGGTTAGGGAGCGGGGCTCATTTCATCGATCATTTCTGCACGAGCAAAGCTCAATAGTACATATAGATTCTAGCATAAGCTGTAATTGCTGCAGATAATTGAACAGCGGAGTTTCTGGGTGGGTTCCATTGTGTCTCGTCAGTAGATTCGGTATTGACATAATATCTGACAAGATAATACTCATTGTGCAGATTATCTGCATATTCTATATCTATTTGATTGACTAAAGTATCATATCTATCTTTATCGATAATTTCAGTAACAAGACTCTTAGGAGAGATCCCAAATCTCCCGTAGAGTGAATTCATTAAAGTTTTATATACAAAAGACATTGCTTCATCACCCCTTTTCTTAGCTTCTCTTCTTCTCTCGAATAGGGATTTCACAAACTCCTTGAAAGGAGACTCCATCTTCTCATTCTTATCATAGAGATAACCTCTTAAAGGTATAATACTGTAACCCACAGATTTGGCTAACTTTAACTCTTCGCTAAAATATATACCCACCCATTTACCAGTTGGAAAACGTAAGACGTTATTCTCTTTATAAGGTAAGAAAGGTCTATCAATAGTAGACGGACATTCAACATAAGCTTCAATAAAACCAAACAAGTCATTTAAGTCTTGACCTTCAAAATCACTATACCAAACAGGCTCTCCTCCAGGCATAGGATATGACATCATTACAAAAGGATACAAAGAGTTCACATCATAATACTTGAGATCCTGACCACGTGGAATGTAGACATCAGAATGTCCGCCATAGTACCCACGACGAATGAAATCATCCTCGTTACGATTAGGGATATAGATAGGAAACACTTCCATGTTGTAGTATTTCATACGAAAGATTAGAAGAGCAAGAGATGAGATCGTCAAAACTTCCGTTATATCAATATTATACTGACGCCAGTAGTTAGCTTGAGACTTACACATGATACCACCCAATAGACGTATGTCCTGGTTCATATAAGCTAGCAACTCAGCTTTACGATATTTCAGATTTTCCTCTTTCACACTCTCATGATCTACAGAACCTTTAGAACCTAACTCAGGACATATAGCCTTACCCAGATCAACAAGTTTACCAGGGAGAACTTTTAATGAGTCCATATATTTATAGGTAAGACTCTTGTGATTTTTACAGAATATAGATAACTGGTAGAGACAGTTGTTTCTCATCAGAGCTTTGATCTTATACTCATTCACAAAGAAACGGAGATAATACTTAATTATTATAACCCCGTCAAATTTGGACATGTTATGAAAATAGATCGTTTTGATTTTTCTTTTGAAAGCTACCTTAGATTACGGTCGATGAATCTTATCATCATGTTGTCACTTCTTTCACAAAATGTATCGTGATAGAAATCCTCACTATAATAAGACTCAAATTTATGAATAGGAATAGAACCCACATCAGCATCAGGCTCAATTACTAAGAAACCCGCAGCATATGGTACATGAACTAAAACCCCATCTTTATTAAAGTCATACATGATAGTCTCGAGATCAGCGACAATGAAAGCTTTCCTTTCTCCCTTCCTAATATCAGCTTTTGTTATATACTTTTGAACCTGACGCTTTTTACGAAAGCTTTTTGCTGGAGGAGGGGAACCCTCCATAGAAATGAAATCTTGCGATTGAAAGGTTGTCAATAACAACTCATCCAGTTCTAATAAGCAAACACCTAATGTATCAATATGAGATTCCTCAGTTTTTTGAGACTCATAATAAACACGTATGTGGATATCATAGATATATGAAGATTCATATTTTTCAGCTTGAATCAGCATCAAATTCACCAAGGCTGTATATAAACCAAGACTGGGTTTCATCTCACCATTAGCATTTCTCAAATCTAGAGAACTACCTAATACAAAGGATATCTTATCAGAATAGGGGGTATTCATAGTATATCCTAGGGTAAACTTAGCCTTTTCAATCTTTTGATTATAAACATATCTTAGCAAAAGCTTCATAACGGCCAAAGATAAAATTTCAATATCAGAACAGAAAGGATAAGGCTTACTAAAGATCATTTTTGCTGTAATCAGTCCATCATAAGGGTTCTGACATTTCATACTATTAATATGATTATGTAACATATCCAAGTATTGAGATAGATTCTTAAGGAAATCATTCAAGTAACCTCTTGGATTAGCCTGAAATGTTTGAGAATACGAAAACGTTCCAGAAGCACAGGAATTGTCGTCAATTGATTTTGAACTATCAATGTAACGTTTAATTTCTGAATCCTTAATGGTGTAGTAATTTCGACTGAAAGGAGCATTACAGTTTGACACTGTATAATTATACCCTATATTGTATATAGACCTATAAAACTGCAAAGAACCAGTTTTTGTAACTGATGGAAAACTTGGAAGAAAGAAATCATGATTATCAAGATGATACAGTCTCGTAGATCTTACCAAAGAAGATAGAATATAGAATCTCATTGTATAGTTGAATACGTAGTAGATACGGCATGCTGCTTTTTGGGCCTTACTATGGGATTATAGGTAGGCTGGCTAAGGAGTTGCTCCTGGAAAGGTAGCAGCTTGGTCCCTTGATTGCGGGGTTTCAAACCTCATACCAAGAGAAAGATTCCAAACCAGCATACGCAAAGCAAAGAGCGGAAAGGTGCTTTATACCTCATTTCGCTAAGCAGCGAGAATTGTACTGAAGCTCTCTTTCAAACGCCCGCCGATCGTACTACTTCATTCTTAGTGTGCTGACCAGATACCCCACCCTGAGCTAAGAGCCATAGCAAGAGATATAGCGTTGGCTGTAGGCTTAGTGAGCTCATAAACTGGCGAATCAATTCATTTGAAAGAGAAAGTCGGGTCTAGCTGATTCCCGAGTTGACCAATGATAGATAGGTAGGAATGGCAGGACCTAAACGAGCTAGGCTTCGTTAGCCAGTTCTCCTTTTAGAAGCTATTCTTAATGCCGCTCGGGCTCCCTTTTTTATGGGATTCCATCGCTCTTGGAACAGATGATATAAGATCTTACTAAAATCAAAAAAGTATGAAAATGAAATATACAGATATACTCTATACCGGTATACAGCAATAACAATGTCAGCCAATTAGCAAAGATCAAGCGAACTCACTCAAGCGTACTACAGCTTTTCCGTCTTTCTTCCCTAAGCGCAATAGCCCCTTGAATAGATAGGATAGAATTAGTGCGCTTGAAAGAGATTCGGCTTAGTGAAAATTCCTAGTCTTACTCATCTCAGATGCGGGATTACCAATGTCACGATTGGAATTAGGAAAGGAAGCTGTGGCACTTCTTACTTTATATGAGGAAGGGGTGAAATCACTAGCAATAGTAGACACGCTACGATCTGCTAGACAGGAGCAGTACAGGAAGCATCGAATGCCATGGTTCTTGTTACAGACTAGGCTGCAAGTGAGAGTGATAGAATCAGCTCAACTGGGAATGTTGCCGATGCCGATACCGGAGCTGCTAAAGGAAGCAGTAGCAGTACAACCATTAAATTGAAATGGAATTGCACATTCATCTTCCTCTATCAATTCATTTCTTTTGTTTGAATAAGCTATTAAGGTGCCTAGGACACTAGTAGACACCCAGAAGGAGTTGTAAGGGAGAACGGAGATTTAAGATCGGACGATTTTCAACAGACAAGATCAGATCGTAGAATAGAGAAGGATTTGCTGCCGCTACTGAATCAGAGTCCACGGTGCAACAATTTCTCATCTGCTCACGAATTGGATTCGAACCAATCAAGCTACTTGCCCTTTAGTAGATCGTGAGTGGGTCAGTCGTCCTCCTCATTATAGTCCTCCTAAAATCAATAGCATTTCGTCGGAATACATCCTGTCTTTTCACCTTAGTAGTCCTATGCATAGTCAGTACTATAGCCCCAATCATGGCTACTAATAAAATAAGACTAGGAACCAAAAACCAGACAGAATAGTAGGTATAAAGTAAATTGCCCAATGTTTCCAAATTAGTCCAACTTCGTACCTTTCCGGCATAAACCGTATATCTAAGAGAGGTCGTATTTCTTTGGGTTGGTAGTAATGGAATGCTTTCATTATCTAAAATGAAAAACATTTCCCACCAAAAGATCAGTCCAATAATCCCACTCACTGGTAAATAGCGCAATACTTCTTCGTGAATCTCCGCTATTTGAATATGGAACATCATAACAACGAAAAGGAATGAAACGGCTATAGCTCCTATATGAACTACTGGGAAGATCATAGCGAAGAAGTCGAGACCTAACAAAAGAAGTAAACCTGAAGTGTCGCGAAAGACTGGGATGGGAAACAAAACGGAATGTACCGGATTTTTAGCACGTGCAACCATCAAACCAGAGACCAAAGCAGGGCTCGACAAAACAGAAAGTATCATGGTACCGTCGTCCTTCCCTGAAATGGAACTTTCATGCTAGTTCTTGCTTCAGCATGAAAGTCGATCTATTACGACCAGCGCGGTTGTTCCTATTTCATTTTCTTCTTCCAAGCCCTTCTTTCTTAGAAAGCACTCACTGAGTTACTTACGGAATCTCAATGCATCCATTTAATGCATTCTTTTCGATCTTGTACCCACGGAGCGGTAGACTGAACACCAAAAAAATATCGATTCAAAAAAAAGTACAGGCAACTAAACCTGTGAACTCAGATAGCCTTGTGGTATGGTAGCGAGACCCAATCTTGAGTGAAAAAGATACCGCGGCTTCGATCTTTTTCAACATAATCATCGCGCAGTAAATCAACAAAGCCCAAAGTTGACTCTCTGTCTCCTTCAAGTTTACCTACTACTGTACCCGCGTGAATATGATCTCCACCAGATAGACGTAAAGCTTTAGCTAGTACACGGAAGTGCAAACCATGATTCTTCTGTCTATCAATAACAGCATGCATTGCACGGTGGATGTGAAGAAGTAGGCCATTATCTCGAATGAGCCAAACTAGTATTTGCAGTGAATCCCCCTGTTAAGTAGTCATGCATTACGATAGGAACTCCAAATTCTCTGGCAAATACAGCTCTTTTGATCATTTCTTCGCATGTACCCGCAGTAGCATTCAAATAATGCCCTTTGATTTCACCTGTTTCAGCCTGTGCTTTATAAACAGCTTCGGCACAAAATAAGAAACGGTCTCTCCAACGCATAAATGGTTGGGAGTTCACATTCTCATCATCTTTGGTAAAATCAAGTCCACCACGTAGACATTCATAAACTGCTCTACCATAGTTCTTCGCGCCAAACCAACAATCTGCACGCTTAGCCGCATTGTTCATCTTGCCTTAACCCTACCCGAAGGAAGGCTATGAATTGAGCTAACGCCCTCTGTAACAGCTTAAATGATATAGGAGGGGGTTGATCCTCGATTTGATTCTCGTGTTGCGAGTGTCGTGTCTCGCGTTTCGAATTCATTTCGATTGGGAAAGTGAGCCGATCCAGACCTAATTGATCTGGTTTCTGAGAGCACTGACAAGGCTAAACTCGCCGGTTGAAGAGAGCACTGAATCATTCGAAAGGGGAAGCCTCGACTGGAATCCCTGCTATAAAGGGCAGCGGAGGAATACCTACAGATTGCTCGCCTTAACCTTAAGATTGCTAGAAAATATCTAATGCAGGAGAATAACTAACAATTTATGTGGAATACTATTTCATTTCGGGGGTAACGACTTTAAAACTTGCCTATAGGATCGCTTGACCTAGAACCTGTTTACACTGGTCCTGCTGTGAGGAACGGACTTTATCGAGCAAAAAAAGCGATTCTATGCGCAGACGTGAAAGCTCTATTGATAGGAAACATTCTAGCCAATTTTAGAGGAACGATTCCCTTGTCTGAGAACCGCCATTCCCGCACTATTCTTTTCCACATTGAGAATCTCGATAACTCTAAATTCAGAAGTGAGCGAATCCCAAAGCTCTCTTTTTTCCCCCTTTTCACCTTTAATTGGTGAAAGTATAAAATCTGATGTGAATAGAAGAAAAAGAAAGAAGAAAGATAGGCGGACGACTTTACTATAGTATAGGTCGAAAAAAACCGTGAGCAGTAAGCAGCGGATCTCCCCTTCTTTTGGGAAAGCAGGTGGCCGCGTGTGAATTCTTTCAAGGCAAGGGGCGGCCTGATTTCGACATTGTTGTTTCACTCTGATCCGGTCGAGGTGGTTTTCGTTTACCAGCGCGTAGGTGGTCTAAGTTCCTATGACCGAGTCTTTCTGGCCCCTGTGAACATCTTTTCTTAATGTATTAAAGAGGGCCTCTCTAACCGGTGAAAAGTAGTGGGTGTCCACTAACGGCCGTTCCCGGCTCGGCTCCGATAACGAAATTCCGGGAGGAGTCGGTAGTTGGGCACTGGATCCCTTCGGACCTGGAGAACGTGTGACGCTGGGTCGGGGTTTGGTGAACCAACTGGTCGCTCCTCTAGTTGAAGTATCGGGCCCCTTTTCGTTGCCTAGGTTACACCTTCGGAATACCCCAGAAGGGAATTTCTCTCTACTTCCCTAAATCTTCACTTGATGCCACGCCGACTCTCCTTTCGTCATAAGGCGTGGAATTAGACCAAGGGGAATCTCCATAGAAACAGGTCCCTCTGATTTCGCGCGTAGGAGATCGAGACACAGCCCAAGGGCTATGGAGAAAGATGTAGATCGATCGCCCTAGATAGACAACTACATAGAGGGTCTTTACAAGTCTATATATTCTTTGATTTCGTTCCCCCCCGTAAGATCAATATCACAACTAATGAGGTCTTAAAGTTTCACATCTAAGTAATACCCGATCCGATAGTTTACAATATAGATAGATATTTATCTATTTAACAACAACATTCTAAAAAAAGATATTAATTGATATCGGTAGTTGTCCGGTCGTACCCAAACAATAATATTCCAGAGGAAAATGCACCTAAGATCAAATATTTCGAGCCGGCTTCCGTGGAAAATTCAGACTTTCTTTTTGATGCTGCGATTACATAAAAACATAAACTTTGAGGCTCAATAGCTAAATACATGGCAATTAAATCATGAGCCGAGATCATAAAGAGCATACCGCGAGTAGGAAGTGGAATTAATACAATGAATTCAAAAGCATCAAACCTCTCTTGGTCGGAAGAATCGAAACACATCGAAATGGTACCAGCCGTACTTAATAATAGAAAGATTTGGCAGAAATATGTAAAATTGTCCCTCCTAAAAAGATTATTCCAGAATAAATGGGCAATAGTTAGGAGAGGTGCGCCAGCGGCGAGCAGAAGCAAGGTTATTAGATACCTCAGGAAAGCCCGGCCAGAACCACACGTGCAAGTTTCCCTGCATGTGGCTCGTCCGTGATAACTTCTTCGGATTTGCGTGAACTAGCAGACCGATCACTAAGTGGAAAAAAACCCTCCAGCATGAGCGAACCTTTTCTCCACTGGTTAGGAATGGGCTAAGAGAGGAAGCCAAACAAACCGACCTATTAAGCACAGCTAAGCTAATATGCGCCGGGGAAAGCCAGGTGCCGGAGGTAAGCTTTATTCGGCCCGGAGCATTGATTCCCCATAACGAATAGGCTAGCTCTATCTTTCAATTGCCTATCCTGTGCTCGAGAAGGTCTCCCAGTTCCTCGGGAGCACCTCGGGGTGCATTTAGTTGTCTTACATGAGACTCGGGATATTCCTCACCCCATGGCACCTTTTGCTCATCCATTCCGCCCGCCCGTACAGACGCGGCGCCCTTTTTCATTATCATCTACCGCCCTTTCTTTCCTCCCGGCTATTCACGCATGAAGATCGTCCTATGTATGCTTGACTTCGGTTGCCGGTGCTATAGGTAGGAGTACATTATGGCAGGATCAGTCACCCGGGCAAACCAACCCCCCTCCAAGAGGAATTGTGCTATGCCCCCCCGATCCCTATAGAGCGAAAGAGCTGCCTGGTGATCCCTAGGTTGCAGCACGTCCGGTCGTTAACTCCTCGCGCCGTTGCCGCCGTTTCTAGGACCGACCGACGCCTCACCTGCACTGGTACCTACGTAGTGTCGGTCGCACATTCAACATAGCGTTCGGACTCATGTGCCTTCCAGAACCAGGGGGTCTTCGAGCCTGCTGCGTACGATTAGCCAGCCTTGCGGCGGCAAAAGGATTAGACGTCCCCCCCCATGCTACGGTTCCCTACGGTCCGAATCCGGTGCCGCATTAGGTTAGGGTAGGGGGCTGGGCGATAATAGCTCCTCTGCATCCCCAAGCGCGCTGCCCTCCTAGGCGCGCAACACTAAGTAATCCAAGCCAACCCACATTACTGGCTAACGGCGGATAATCATATTTCTTAGAGGTACTAAATACAACTCCATGAATGAGCAAAATGGAGGTTGCATTAATGATAAAGATCTCTGGGGAAACCGCTAAAAAAAGATTGAACATGTGGGAGGATCCGAACGAATTCTGCTTTCATTTCCCCCGTATGGAGCACTGAGTCACTTACGTTACGGTCTTCAGCGGGCAGGCTGCACTCTAGGCGACGGCTAGGAAGGATCGCTAGACCAGCAGCCAAACCAACAATGAATATATAATATAATGATAGTGATTCGGCTCAATAAAAAATGGAATGTAGAAAAGAAAGGGCGGAATAGCATAATTGTCCGATTTATTCCTCGATCTTCAAAGAAGACTGACTCCTCCTTTCCGAAAAGATCGTCCTTGGTCCTTTTGACATAAGATTCTCGGCCGCTCAAGAGACTCTCTCTCGTATATATATTTATACGCAATATCTTGACTCCTACTACCCCTCCTTTCCGAAAAATTGATTGAGTCTTTGTCTAAGCGAGTTTTCTAGGCCGGGTGACCTGGCCACTTCTATTGCTTATCTTTTCATTAAATCTTTTGTTCTCTAGCGGACTTTCCGACTTCAACTGGACCACCCACCCGGACTAGGAACCCGAATTTATCCGCCTATCCCCGTCGAAGAAGGGGCGACGGCCTTGATTATGCCGGGCATGCTCCCCGAACCCCACCCAATTAATAAGACTAAGTAAAAAAAAAATGGAAATAGTGAATCAAGATCTAGATGGATCCCTATCTTTCTCTCTATCCACGGGATACCTATCTAGATGAAAAAATCCATCTATGAATCGATCTAGACTATCCTCTATCCGGATAGAGATGTCCCTATGAGTGACTACGCCGATCTTTATATGTTTTGGCCACGTCCGTTTCTGCTCCGAAGAGGAAGGTTTGGATCTTTTAATCTTATGTCGTGAGGGATATGACCTATGTTAGGTCCATAAGATACCACAGCTTTTGGTGTTCTATGATTAACCTCCGAATAATGAGTAGGTAGTTCGATCCTTTTGATTCTTCTCTTCATAGTCAACTTATGGGGGGATGCGAAGCAATAGGTCGAATTACTATATAAAGATAAAGAAGAGTTGTAAACTATAGGACTGATTGTTCGAGTAGGAAGATTTAGGTTTTTCTCCTTCCTTCTCTTCGATAAGAATAGGGATTTTAACAAATTCCTCTTCATTCTCTTGTGCTCAGCGAAGGAACTTCCTAAGCATACTTTTTCGGATCCAAACTTCTTTGTTCTTTCTAAGTCTTCTTCTTGCATAGAAGAACGCAACTGTTGCAAAAACCGGGATTTTAGTAGTAGGCGGCATCCCCTCTTAGTTTTGAGTAGGTGGAACCATTCAGTTTTGCTTCTTCTCCACATTCTTAGCGGTTGATGCAGTAATTTGCCTATGATTTTTTCAACTGAAATTTCTTTATAGAAAGATCTCCTTATTTCTTCACCGCGTATTATCGCGTTATTTTCTTGAAAAGATATTATATCACCGTGGGAAAGTTTAAAATGAGTAATGCTTACCATTCCTTTATTCACACAAACCCTTCGATGACTTATCGGCTGCCTTGCTTGAGGAATAGTTTCAAGAAAATGGAGACGAAGCGGAATAACGTCAAATCTTGTTTCTGGATTGAGTGGAAAAGGGATATATGAAGTTCGTTTTGTTCCTCTGTGCATCTCTGTGATGGGTAAATCCCCATGAAAAAGGGGCAACTTTCGTGTAGTTTGTAATTGTATATAACTGGTAAGATATTTTTTCGGATAAATCTTTCTCTTCTTAATAGATCTCTTCCTGTTCCTCAATCTTCGGAGAATGCGGCGTTGTATTATTGTCAGTTCTCTGTTCCGAACATTTCCTGAAAGTAGACGACAAGTTTGAAATCTTAATGGGGACAAATCTATATCTCGTTGAATCAGTTTTTTAAGCAGCCACATTGCGTCCCTGGGACTCGAACCCAATTCTGCAACAACCCCTGTTCCTGTCCTTTCTTTGTTTTGTTGATCTATTCCTCTTCACGTTGTCTTTTTAAAAAAAAGACTGAAAGTATGGGCTATTGACACCATGGTCAGAAAGAGATTTGAGGACTTTTCTAAGTCCCGCTTCTACGATAAAGTCTTTCCGGTTTTAATAAAGCGAGCGCCACTCTGAATCCACGATCCGTAAGGATCTAGCTCCGCCACATTTTGAGTAGCACTTCTTTCTTTTTTGAAAAGGCCACAAAACTCTTTTCAAAAAAGAAATCTACAGTTTTTGGTGGTTCATTTTTTTGTGAAAGAAAGAGGCGGAAAGCTATGTCCTGTACAGTTTCTCCTCCCACCTGAGGGCGAAGTCATGACTCGACCTTTAGTTTTGTGACTCGAGTACTTGTTGCGAGAGGTACTGACGTAACTCGACTAAAAGGAGAGGTTGTTTACATACTTGAGCTTTCTGCGAGAGGGATTTATTACTCGACTAAAAGGAGAGAGAGCAAGGTGAACTCTTCCCATTGCTAACATTCCAGGGATTCCAGAACCAACTAATCTAATCTCCTAACCTGGGATTCCTTAACCAACTACCAATTAAAAGAGTAAAACACTTCCTTGGGATAAACTGATTCAAACAGATAGGCAGATTGAAATGGAACTTTCTACAAACAAAAACTCCTTACCTTACTTGGCTTACCTCTCCCATTCCTCTAATCCCTAACCAAAACAAACCTAATCTCATCACCTCATTGCTAATATTGCTGGGATTCCCTCCTAACCAACTAATCTCCTTACCTCCTATTCCTGGGATTACTGGGATTACTGGTTCTCCCATTCCTAACATTCCTAGGAATTCGCAAGACACCATAGGCAACATGGGAATCCTTGATCTACTTGTTTCTCAGATTTCCTTTGAGGTTAGGAGAGTGAGTCGATTCGACGAGGCTAGCTTGTAGGTTAGTCTTTAGTTTCCGTCAAAGAATTGGATTTTCATACTTCCTTCCCCTTTGGTCGATTCAAGTGGACTTTATCCTAGATTTGTCGATTTATCCCTGGTTGAGGACCTTTGGATGCCAGTTTTCTAGATGCCAGTTTTCTATAAGAAGGGTCAGCCTTAAAGGAAAAAAAACCAATCCCAAGGTAAGGTCTAAACTGATCTAATCGGTAAAGCCGGAAAAAGAGCTGAGTTTATAACGGCGAGAAGCTCCTTTCAAAGGAAGGAGTGACAGAAAAGGTCGGGACAGTGGCTGCTAACCACATTGACTTCGGAAGATTTGGATGTGTTAAGGCTAACCTCCCAAAACTCACTAAATTTACGTTGCTTCACAAGGTAATTCCTATTTGCTTACTTGTTAGAGTAAGAAAAGGAGAAGAGCTTCAAGGTAGAACCTATGAACGTAGATCGCATATAATGTGTCGATCTCATCACCTTACCAACCAGGGCCTATGTATACGAAACTGGTGCACCATCTGCAATCGCTATATATACCTGACCTAGCTTCTCGTGTATCACCCTTTTTTCTTCCTTTCCTAACTATCACTGACCGCGGGGGAAATGCTGACAGAATGCCAATACTTGTTCGATCGAAATTCTAACAGTTGTTCCGGGCGTTTAATGTTTGTTCTGGTTCAAGCTAGAAAACGGTCAAGTGTGTTTCTAATCAGGGTTATCTAAATTGGAATAAGTACTTTTTGATAACTTTGTCTCATGCGGAGCAAAGCCCTTCTTAGTCAAGCTTAGTCCCTTTGGAGTATATTTAAAGGGAAGTGCGGATCTGGAGTGTTTTGTTTAGACGAGCTATGCAGCAAGCTGAGTTCTATCGAAACAACGTTTTCCGGGCATACGAGAAAAGAGTCCAGCCCAGCATATTTATTTGCGACTTTCTTGATCCCGGAAATCTTGTACTCAGAGTCACGGATAAAGATAAAGTGGACTACCCTGTATGACCTACAGTTCTTTTTAGTGGCTTTTTCTTGTCCTGGACCATTCAGCCCTTTCTCAACCAAGTATAGGTAGAAGCCTCTTTTCCATACAGATAAAGGTTCGACTTCCAAGAGAAAAGATAAGGAAGTCGGTATTGATCGTGGAAATATCTTAGAAAGTCTTCAAAATCGCTTCTCTTCCTTCATTCTCAGTAGGCTACCGTCCTCGGAACCAATGCCTAAGATTTGCCCTTGCGGTCTGCCCTTAGTCTAAAGACTTCTATCCACTACGATGGAATCTGTTTAGTGGAGAGAAGGCCTAGTTAATCTAGCACTATGGTGGAATCTAAGTGTAAGATATTGTTCCGCGGTTGGAAAACTAGCTCCTATGCGCCTGTAGGTAGGACGTTAGAAAAAGAATCCGAATTAGGCTTGCAGACCTACTATTAGGCTTTCAGTGTAGTAACCTAGATGCTGAATATAGACTCCCATCTATAGTAAAAGAGAAGAAAGTCAGGCGGACACTGGCAGCTGCAAGTCAGTCGGTTGGCTTCCGTCACTTCTATAAAACGCTGCCCAACAGACTGAAATGACTATCTTCGGGATATGATGCCAGAGTTGGTGCTTTTGCGGCATCTAGTTCAGTATCAGAGGCGCTGCGCTGCCCTTGGCTAAAAAGGTTTACTTCTCTGTCACTTCCGTACTTCTGTAACTTCTCTTTAGCTTATTAATGGAATTGGTTAGAAAGTCTTTCCGGCTAAAAGAGAGGGATTAGTACACCTCCAACACTGACTTCTTAGTCGAGTAGTTCTCTTTCTCCTGGGCTGAGACGTGACCTCTTCTCCTCGTTTTCATTGGGAGGGAAGATATAGATACAAAGGTAAGCACGAACGAAAGTATTCGAAAGAGCTATTTAGCTGAAAACTCTATAGCTAAATTACTCTATCATAGAAGCCATTACTGACTGAATCTGGGAGGGCAAAAGGCTTAGTAATAGTAAGCTTCTCAACCCTGGTAAGGGTTTACTTCGTCCCAGGCCAGGTCGTTGCTCGTTGCACGGTAGGCGGCTTTGAGGAAAGGTATGAAGTCACTCGCCCTTTAGCTTTAGAAAGCAGGAGAGGTGCTTTAGCAACTCGACTGAAAGGAGAGGTTGTGAACACAAACTCGACTGAAAGGAGAGGGAGAGGGATTTGACTTTTTCTGTCAGGCCAATTTCTTTCTAGTGGTAAGTGCTTTCAGCCAGTTCTAGTCCTTTTCTTATACGCTTATTGGCGTTAGCACATTCCTCTTTCTTATTGAATGGAGTTGTTTTGTTTTGCCACCTGGAGTTTTAATGGAAGTTTGAGTGCGTCCTAAAAGCCAATGCTTCTGCCTTTTGGAAGTGTCTGCCTATATCTGTCCTCCCCATTTAATAAGTCTCTGTCCTTACCTTCGACGGTAACCCCTTTATAGTACAGCAGTCCCGTTTCCGGCAGTGCCTTCCCCCCCTAGTCTAGACCGAGTATCAATAGTTGTAGTTCCTGTCCGTTATGGACCCTTCGTATCTTTCAAATCCAATCAATGTGTGGTGTGTATCCAAGGGCAAATGCAATCTCTGAATCTGTTACAGCCATTGTAGCACTAGGTGCCTACCCATAAGCAGTAGTTGCCCTTGAATGTGCATCAAATCCTAAGACAAGCCTATCTAATCTCACTTCTTAGTCTAAAGCACTCAAATCCCTTCTAAGGAGCCAGCCCTTTTTGAATCCCTCTCTTTTCTTCATGCTGTGAAGAAATTTTCCCTATCCCCCTGACTGGCGAGGCTTCTTCTAAACGAGTGGAGTTCAGTTAGACTGCCCCTTCTTTCTGGTGCTCTCCGTCCAAGCGAGCTAACTCCTGATCTCCTGTTGTAAAGATCTCCAGACCAAGGCTATTCTTACCAGTTGACATCCATCCCGTTGCATTCCCAGCGGTTTGAGTTCTATTGGATGGGGTTCTATACGAGCGTTCCATACCGTCTCTTGGGATCAAACTGAATTAAGTTGGACTCCCTTCAAGAGATAGATTTCTTTCCACGATAATATCTATATTTTCTTAAGAAAGAAGACTAGAATATCATTGGGAGTGCACTTAAGCCAATTGGAGTACTAGGCCTTCTGTTCCAGTGACAGTTATAAAAAAAAGCGAAGCCCTCCACTCATAAGTAATAAGTAATTTCATCCCTTACCAGTCCGTCCTACTAGCTCTTTTGTCTTCCTTTTTTAAAAGGAGCTAACGATACGATGTTCAAGCTTTGCCAAAAGCCTTTTGCAGAGATAAAGTTCGAAGATCAGGATCAGGATTGGATTGAAAATCAATCTCCTCAGCATTCAATTCAAGTGGGTCTATCGATACAAGTGGTAAGACCGATAATTCAGCATCCAAGACCTGGCCGATGTCTACTTCAAATTCAAGTGCCACTTATCTTAACACAACTCGGGCTAATCGACTCCCAGCCTATCCCGACCTGGTCCTTTCGAACCAGTCTTTATAAACCTGGTGAAAGCAATCAAGCAGGACTTACCTGCTGGGAGCCCCTTCCTTCTATTCCGAAACCTAGAAGTTTTTTTTTCCAGCTCTTGAGCTGATTGAATGATTTTTGTTCACTGCTAAGCTAATCCTTCTGTCCTACTTTACTCTATTATGAGACCTCACCCTAGGCTAGGGAGCTGGTTTAAGCCATGCCCTTATTTGACTCCCAAGACCGGATACATAGCTCTTCTGAGCGGGTCAAATTCAAATACAATGAGTGCTTAGGGAAAGTAAAAAAGAAAGACATAAAGCGGAATCCGGTAATCTTACTGCTACTAAGACTACTCCGTCTTAGGGCTAGGAGTTCAAGCGCGGCGTAACGGGGGTTGTCAGCGTAACAGCTGGTGCTCTAATCTGAGCTGAGAAATAGGAACTGCACTTTTACTTTATTTATTTACTATATTCCCCCCTCTCTAACCCAAGTCCTAGAAGTGAATGAGGAATGAAAGAACTTCTGCTTCCGCAATGAGACGCTAAAGTCCTTAAATCAAGGAAATCACAATGCTTCTCTTATTATTCAGTAGTTCAATCTTACTTTCTTACCCCGCCGGGGAAGCGTTGAATGAATGTGTAATGATGTCCATCAGGGGAGATCTTGACCAATGGCCGCGCGATGTCCGAGTTCCTTCGAATGCTTTTTCCAAGCCCCTTCTTGCGCTTTACGAAATTCGTTGTTAAGGCCAGTCCTTCTCTCACCTTCACAGAAGAAAAGAGATTCTTCTGTGAAGGTGAGGAAGGGAAGAGGAAGTGAATTTGCTTTGGGTGTGGGTTAAGCTCTTCCTTATCTTAGGACGAATCAGCAGAGAAGGGCCTTCGCTTCGAACTCGGATGTTTAGGAAGAAAGCTGTCCACTTGAAGCTGAAACCTTAGACTTCCTCTCGGGCTATCTATGAATTAGAAAGCTAACCCTTAGATCCGGGAAGAGGGAACTGGCAGTAAGGGTATTACACTTCAAGAAAAGTGGAACTCACTCGAATAGAGAGAGTCTAGGCTCACTCACAGACCCAGCTGTCTTTGCTTTGTTCACAACGTCAGCCCGCAAGAACTCACCCTCGTGTGAAAGATAGCAAGATGTGGTTGATGGAAGTAGGTATGTGTCATAAGTTCAGGCACAGTGTCTTCTAGGAAGAAACTTTGTGTAAGGATCTTTTACAGTAAAGCAAGGGTATTGATCAAAGTGACAGTGGTGAGGGTAACCTTGTGAAAAAAAAAAAAAGGTTAGGTGTGCGTGCCCTTTCCTATGGTGTCTCTTCTGTGTTAGCTAGTATAAGTCTTAGTGCTTTTGTTTTAGTAAGGTCAATAGGAGTTAGCTGGTAGGGCAATCTCTCGTGCAATCAGAATAATCCTTGAACCTTCCACCCGGAGTTTCTTCTTTCTTCAAAGCTTTGGATTGAAAACCTTTGCTTAGCCTTATAAAGTAGCCAATTTTCCAACTATAATTAGAATGAATGTGAAAAGAAGATGAAAGAATCGTGTGATACTATAGCTAGCTACGATCCCCTACAAGAGGAATCACTCTACTTACCCCTTTGGCGGGCTTCGAGGACCCTACTGACTAATTCTTTATGCATGGATGCAGGAAGAGCCTACGAGTTCATTTGTAACAATATGAAAGAAGAACCTTGCGTGCCCGATCATGATATAGGTACAGCTTCCAGCCAGAAAGGTGATTGTGCTAGAAAGATGGCAGGTGAAGATCATGGATGAAGAGCTAGTCAAGCAGCATCCTGATGATATCCACGTACCAACTACTGGCACTGCTAGTGCTTTTGTGGATTAACCTACTTCCCAGGGCCGGCGGTCAGAGAAGAAAAGATCTCTATGAAAGCAGGAGACGGGAAATAGGCTCGCTCGATTCGATGGTTTAGAGTCCCGTATCATATGGCATGCTTTCCTTAGAATCCATAGACAAAGGGCGTACGGTACCCTACGAAATCGGCAGATGATTGCTTTGATTGGCCTGCTGTATCAGTTTATTCGACTACTTCCTCCATACCGTAGTGGACTTCCTTCCTAGATAGATGTAGGAGCAGCGGAAAGGGCTGCTTTAGAAGCTTCAATAGTTCCCTCATCAACGAATGGTTTAGCCGCCAGGTGATAGGGATGTCAAATAGAAGGCAAGCAGGCGTAGAAGGCCACGTTCGATAGCTGAAAAGTAAAGCTGCGGTAGAGGGTGTAAACTAAATAGTTACAGCTGGGCTTGGCAATTATCTAGCCGAAGTGGAAGGTTAAACGGGATCAAATCCTGGTCATTCGCAGGATCGGTAAATGAAGCCGGAAAGAGTATCTAGAGATAAAAGTCCAGGCGTCGAAGCCAATTAAACACTTGGACAAGATAGTGAAGGGTCTGGGGAGAAGTCAATTCTAGAGTTCATTACTCGGATGGGGACTACAGTAAAGAAAATCTATTCTAGAGGGCTTAAATGTCAACAAACTTTAGCGAGAGTACCAAGATCGGACTCAACTTCCTATTCCAAAGGCAACTTTACTAGCGTGGTTATGAATCAACTTACAATTCTTGAGTTACAGGAGGAACTGTTAATGAAAGACAACTATAGTAGTAATAGCTGTGAATTCCACTTCTGAGTTAGAGTTCAATCCTTTCCATCTGAAAGTACGTACTTCTTATAGCTTGAGAAGAGGAAGGATGCATTCGTCAGCATAGGAAGGCCCAATCAAATACCCCATCATAGTATAAGTTTTCCCTCTTGATTGACTTGAACAAAAGGAAAGAAAGATGCACAAACGAAACAGGAAACTACGAAGGTCTCAGGAGCAATATCAACTACCTAGACCGACCTGCTATAAGAATTCCATAAAGACCTTGCGAAGATACTGTACTGAATGACTGGATCGTACTAGATAGATAGTCTCAGATAGACTTGAATACGCAATTCCTGCCAATCTCGCACTTGACACGCAATAAACAGCAGTCTATCTTCACAGAGAAGGATGGCAAGGGGTGAAAGGCCTAGACCTTATCTGCTCTAAGCTAGTTTCATTCTATCTTGTTCAGCATATTTAGTTTCAAAAGAGAGAGGTCCGGAGGCATTAATTAGTTGATGAGGAGAAAGGCCAGCCACGAAACACTCACCCAATCAACCTTCAAAGGCAAGTAAGGACTCTTTCAAACTGAAAATTGCTGTTCACATTGCAAGATCTGTCTCAAGATGTTTTGAAAATGAGAAACAGCAGCAGAATAAATAGTATACTTTATCGAGAAAAGGGGAGGAAGTATCTTCTTTCTCTGACGTAGACGGGCATTCCTATCGAGATTACTTCCTTAGGACCGGGAGGTCGAAGAATCTATATGCTACCTTACTTTCAGGATGGCTTTACGAAAGATTCCATTTAGCTGAAGTAGGACGAAGCGGTATGAGATAAGAGGTCTCAACGAGCCTTCAGCATCTGAAACGGGAGCTTTAACCTGCATATCATACGGGAGTCTTAGTGGAGAGCGTTCTCTGGTTATCATCCCTAGTCAAATTTGAAGTGACGGAGGAACCCCTATTCGATAAAGAAGGGAACAGTGCAAATAAAGCTATTTCGAGTCCTCTATCAACAACCAACCAAACCACCCGCTTGTCGGGCTTAAAGCGAAACTGAGCTTCTCACTAACAAAATCAATCGTAAGCTTCATGTCCGAGACTCGGAAAGAGTGGCGTTTAAAGAGGGCGTCAGAGCCTCTCGAAGTCTCCGATCTCACAGATGGTTAGGCTGCAATTCCTTCGCTTGTGAAGAAGCTTGGATAGTTCTCCTTACTCGGACATTCTATTCATTCGACCACCGCCCCATGCTTAAAGATTGAAGTTTTGTTTTGACTCTGTAAAAAAAAAAGAACGTTTGTAACGTCGGTTAACGCAGCCTCACAGGCAGCCTGAGAAGTTTTTGACCCCTTTACCTATCTTGGGTGAGCTACATCCATACATAGTCTAAGCCTCTGATTGATGACAGTACTAGATACGGAATCTTAGTCCCAAGAGTTCTGCAGAAGCGGGCTAAAGGCAATAGTTCGCTAGGGTGGTTATCCCAATTCTTTGATAAGATCGCTACCGAACGCCCCCAAAAGCCTAGTCTTTAGAAGGAACGAACGGATTTCTTTGTTTGTTCGTGCAATGAAGAATCTTATCTGAAGAAGGTAATACGGAAAGAAAAAAACTCAACCTGATGCTACTGGAATAGAGAAGCAAGCAAAGTGGGTCGGGCTGGCCTGGGACTCAATTGAAAAAAGCGGTATTTCTTCCGCGAAGACTAACTAACGGGGCGCACTCAATTTCTACCTTCTCCGAGCTTACCACCACCCGTGGTACAATAGAATGAAAACAGAGTAATGACCAAGGGAATTTTCTATTAACCAACGGGAGATCCTCCTTTTCTCGCTAATCTAGGTCTCAGGGTTCCCCAGCACAGACTTCTTGTTAGTTTAAACTAGTAAAATGGGAGTGAAGCTATGCTGTTAAACAAGACAAACCAA
>NC_141881.1:4562406-4585600 GCF_030686135.1 Camelina sativa | reverse complement strand
CCTTGACTTTAAGGAAAAACATGAATCTTGGTCACTCTTTCTTACAAAACTTTTGAGAAGCTGAAATGTTGTGTTCATTTTCTTCTTTTTTTTTCCAGTAGCTACAGTGGTTTTCAGCTGGGGGAATGGTGCAAACTTCCAACTTCGAACTAACAAACAACATCTTCAGAAGCTAACCGGCAGAGTTTGATTCACTGCATGGCTGTTTCATTAAGTTGGTCTCTGCTGCAAAGTTCCATAATGTTGGCATTAGTTCTCATAAAGAAGTATACACGTGGGGATTTGGAAGGGGTGGCCGCCTTGGACATCCTGAATTTGATATTCACATGTATGTATTGTTTTTAATACTCTAACTAAATATTCACCCGCAGTACACCGCAGGCCTATATTTTTTTGTTGGGAAAGGCAATATAAAATTTATTTATTATATTAACGTATATATGTAAATAATATCTTTTGTATTTTTTAAATTTACTATAATTTTACATCAATATATTATGTACTGTATAACTTCCATTATCAACATGTAGTGGTATATTATATAGTTAGGATATCCTTATTGTTCATTAAATTTAATTTAGTCAACAAATTATACTTTTTGTGATTTTTATTTTTCATTTACAATGTAGAGATAATAGTCTTACATAATATATTCTATTTTTATAATTATATGTATACGATAATTTGATTTTGTAATTTTTGTTGCTATATCTCTATATCATTTAACACTTTTGTATTTATAGTTGTGCAAGTCGATTAAAATGGTTAGAGTATTTTTTTGTAAAAAAAAATTAAAATCAAGAAGTTTAATCTGATATCTAGGCTGTTATTATTGTCTACGGTTAATCAATTGTGTTTAATATTTAGTATAACTTTTTAGAAAATAGATTAATTAAATATAAAATATTTAATGCTAATAGATGTTGGTCCGATACTTTTGGAAATTTGAATAGGAGAAAATCTTCTTCAATTAGATTCTGAATTTGATATTATTTAAAGTAAAAACAATAGTAAAAATTTAATGCCAATGGCATGATTGTAAATAGATTTGAACTTGAAGATTTATTTCATAAATGTCTCCAAAAATGTATATATAGATATAGTGACTTGAGAAGCTTATTTGCTTTCAACACGTGTGCTATTTGTGTCAATGTGTCATCCTGCAGTTTCACGTTGAAGTTCTGTTTCGTTCTAGGTTTAGGGTCGCCGCTTTCCTTGCTGCTCAAGAATTTGATCAAAATAGGGGTTTGCCTCCGTTCCCATTACGTTTATCTCATAAGGGTTCATAATTGCTTCATGCCCTTTATTTTATTTTTCGTATAAACAGTGTTAGCAGAGTTTATGAATCTTAGAGAAAACTTGGGTGAGAAAATAAAAACAACCTCTTGATTTCACTGCATGGCTGTTTCATTAAGTTGGTCTCTGCTGCAAAGTTCCATAATGTTGGCATTAGTTCTCATAAAGAAGTACACACGTGGGGATTTGGAAGGGGTGGCCGCCTTGGACATCCTGAATTTGATATTCACATGTATGTATTGTTGTTAATACTCTAATATGGTGACTTGATGAGCTTATTTGCTTTCAACACGTGTGCAATTTGTGTCATCCTGCAGAATCACGTTGAAGTTGAGGTAGTCGATAAGGTGAAACCAAAGAGACCTCCACAACCACCGCCAAAGCCACAACCACCACCATCATCTCAAAGACCAGTGCAACCTCCTACTGAGGATGTTCCTGCAACTTCCGCTTGACATAGCATTTTTCTCATCAAAGGCTAACACTTGAAACTCGTCAATTTTGGTATCTAACATATGAGGGAGTATTAATGTACGGAGTAGTAACTAAAAGTATTCTTGATAGTTTTTTTAAGCAAAGATTGGAGAGTATCTTAGCGGGACTCGTCCCATGCATGTATGGACCTTCATGGAGTTGAACATAAAAAACAACTCAAGTGTTTGTTTATAAATCCTAACCGGAACTCAAACACCACCACATTACAAGTCAAAACTAAATTAAACCCTAAACAAATAGAGAAAATAATGTATTTACGTATTGTCGTATTGATGTTTTTGAAGTTAATATAAATGGTTATGAGAGGAAATCTTCATATATTTGAACCTAAGGTTATAGTAATTCTTGATTCTGATATTGGTTATAGCGTTCTCTTAACATGTTTCAATCTGATTTTCTGGTTTGATGAATTCATAATATAGACTTGATTTAATAAAATAAGAATTGTTGTTTCTTTTACCATATTTTTTTTAACAAGTAATGTGGACGAATAAAAATTTATATTGCAAAATCTTCAACAGCAAAAACAAATATGAAAACTAAAAACAAAATCACTAATGTGGACTAATAAAAATTACCATAAAAAAAAAGAACAACAACAGTAGTAATAACTTAAACTTACCAATGGTAAGTTTGATGACATAAACAAATAAAGAACAATAGGATAACTCTCCGACTAACACGTTAAGAGCATTTACGACGGGAGTACTCTTTCCGTTACTCAGAAAAAAAATATATTTATTTTGTTGTGTAACCAATAGAAAGCTGACAAGTGTATAATCAAACTGAGCAACGTTGTTTCTAATTCTTGAGAACGATTCTCTCTCTTTCTCTCTCCCTTTTATATTATTTAATTAATTTTTAATAAAAAAAGATGACCTAATGATTGAAAATACAGCAATCTCACAATATATTAAAAACACAATATATAATTATTTTTTTTTACATCAAAGTACAAGATCAGCTCAAACGAGCCAATTGGTAGGAAAACTGTTCACATAGGTAATCTGATGCGACTCCACTCTAGCACGACACGCCAGCTTGTCCGCACTACCATTATGTGATAGGAGAATCAAGACTACGTAGAATGATAGGAATTCTTCCTTATCTTCTTCAATCACGTCCAAATATATCTTAAAAGCAGGCCACATGGAAGGCGAAGACACCATCTTCACCAAATCAGAACAGTCCATGAGAAAAATAACTTCCTCATTATCCACGCTAATCATACACCGCATTGCCCAAATGAGAGCTTCCACTTCTGCATGGAGGGGTGACAAGCTACGGAGAGAATTGGATGCACCCATAGTGGGAGATTCCCCTTCAGGAGAAATGCAATACCATCCTCTACCTATAAACTGGTCAGTCGCCTTCCAAGATCCATCCACAAAACAGCGGTGATTGGTTCCATACCTAGTAATTGCGTCAATAGTATTAACCGTAAAGCTAGAAGTTGGCCGAAAGCTGCCCTGAGGCGAGGGTCCCAAAGAATCCTCCTATGCCAAGAACCAAAGCTTTGCTTCCTCCTCTGCTATCTGTATGATTGCTGATGGATTATAATCCAAATTGCTAGAAAATTTCTCATTTCTGGCCTTCCAAATATACCAAAGAATCCACGGAAAAACATCCACTGAAGGAATCTGCTGAAATCTCCAAAATAAAGAATCCATGTTTTCATAGATAGAGTCTGAAGGAAAACAGCCTGAGGATCTCGGAAATAGGGAAAAACCCCAAACCTGCCTAGCCGGATGACATAAGAAAAGAGCATGATTGATTGTCTCTTCCGTCCCTCTGCAAAGTGCACACTCCAGGTCACAGCCCATCCAACGTCGCCGCAGATTAGCTGTTGTCGCTACACAACCCGTAATTACTTGCCACAAAAAATGTCGAATTTTTGGTGGACACCGAAGTTGCCAAACAAAAGCCTGTAAAGGAGTAATGTTGGGACCTGAAACAGGAGAAGCGGTTTTCGGTTTCTGGGGCAAGGCTTGATACCCAGATTTGACAGTATACAAGCCAGTTTTTGTCAAATGCCAATCCAATCTATCCGGTGTGGGTAGATTGCCAAGGGGAAAAACAGAAATAAGGGCAACATCTTCCGGCTCGAAAGAAGCCGAAAGCAAAGCCAAATTCCAGGAGTGCGAGCTCCTGTAAATGAAATTTTCAACTCTAAGCGTAGGATCAGCTGGCGATCCCGAACGCAATGCTGGTCTCGAGGATTGCCAGATCCTACGCGTTTAATAAGTCCTTTGTTCACTAGAGAGCGAGCAGATACCATACTCCGCCATCCATAAGACAGGGAATTAGATTTAATCGGATCCAACGGATCAGAGTGCCTAAAATATCGACCTTTAAAAACCTTCGCAAATAACGACTCTGGAACTGAAATTAACCGCCAAAGTTGTTTAGCCAACAATGCGGTGTTAAAATCATCCAAACACCAAAAAATCAAACCTCCATCCAATTTATCATCACATAACCTATCCCAAGCGATCCATTGTAACCCTCATGTTTCTCTAGAAGAGCTCCACCAAAAGTTAGAAATCGCACTAGTAAGTTTCCATGTAACTGTTTTCGGAAGTCGAAAACAAAACATAACAAAGGTAGGAACAGCGGTAGCTACTGACTTGATCATTACCTCCCCCCCCCCCCTAGACAACAACCTCGCAGGCCATCCACCTATCCGTTTTTGTAGTCGATCCTGAACAAATGAGAAATTTTTTTGTTTTTGACCACCAAGGCTTTCAGGAATGCCTAAATAGGAACTCATACCACCCAAGGTGGTGATACCCAATACGCCTTTTAATTCCTCGCGCAATACCGCATCCACTGTATGCCCAAATTGAACCGAAGACTTCTGAAAGTTAATCCGCTGTCCAGAAACCCGTTCATACTGCCTTAGAATCCCTAACACAACCTCACATTGCTCCTTCGTAGCCCGACAGAAGAACATACTATCATCTGCAACAATAAGTGCGATATCGCGGGGCAAGCAGTCGACATCTTAATACCCGTAATGAGCTTTGACCGTTCCGCCTTTCTTAGATTTGCAATAAGAACCTCGGTGCAAAAATATTAAATAGGTATGGCAATAGGGGGTCTCCCTGGCGAAGCCCTCTAGAAGGAATTATGGAGCCATGTGGTTGGCCATTTAATAATACTCTATACCGAACAGATGTCACACACCACATGATCCAAGAAATCCATTTTTCACAAAAACCAAATTTCCGCAACAAATTTTCAACGAAAGACCATTCTATCTGATCATAGGCCTTGCTCATTAATATAGCATGGTTTTTGTGGTTTTTAACCATGGTATAAGTGTGCTTTTTGAGTCTTTTGATTTGTTTTCTAGGTTGTTTTTTAGTCTTTATAGGTTCTAGTACTCATTGGCACGGATGGAACACTAGGGAGCTAAAAGAGGGTGATTTGGATCATAATTAAAGCATGAAGGCTGATCAACAAAGATGGGAGACTAGTTCAAGAGTAATGCATCGACCGATGCAACCAAGGCATCGATCGATGCAGGTGCCACAAAGCCAATCGGAAATTTTCTCACAAAGCTTTAGAAGATTTACAAAGTTTGCCCAAGTTTTCCCTTATTTGCAATTAAGGCCCAAGACGTGTTTTAGAGTATTTATAGGATTTTATGGTCATTGTTTAGACCTAAGTTATTTTTCTAGGAATTTTGATTCCAGCCACCTTTTGATTGAGAGCTTTTGGGAGAGACAGATCTGATTTCATCTGTAGAGAGAAGATTTTTGAACTCCCTTCTTACTTCTTAATATCAATTGCTTATTATTCAGAAAAGATGTCTTGTTCTTCATTAAACATGTCTGAGTAGTTTGCTTGTTAGGTGTAGGGTTTTTTCATAGGGTTTTTATGGTTTATTAGATCTATTATTTTTAGGATTCGTTATCTTCTGTGATCTTCATCTTAGGTTGTTCTATCATATTGATTCTTGATTGATCACCTAGAATTGATACAGAGGAAAATAAATTGATATGAGAATATAATTGATTTTCCTGATTAGACCTTTTGATGAACAAAATTATTTCTTGCAAAGAGATTTGATTTAATAATTTTGTGAACAATCTAAACTTGTTTTTAAAGCTGACTTTTAACCTTGAATTTTGCAAAGATATTTGGATTTTCTGGTTTTAAATTTAGATAATATTTGCAGTGATAACTGATTTATTTTACAAGAGTGTTTATAGTTCTAGATCTGATTTTGAATTGCTTGAATCCTAATTATTTGATTGATTTAGTATTCCATAAATTCCTGAGAATTTCCGTAGGCCTAGCTCTTTGGATGGTAATGACCAACAGATTCTTCAGGGCAGACAGGACAACAATGGAGAGCTTGTCAAGATTCTTGCGGACTTCAACAGGCTAGACTTGTTCTATGAGAACCGATCCGCAATTGTCCCTCCTCCATTTCCAAGGAATGATTTTGAGCTGAAGCCTGCCTACTTTGTTCTTGTTGGACAAAGACCATTCCAGAACCTGCCACATGAGAAACCTCTAGACCATATTGAGCATTTTGAGGATATAGTCACAAGTATCAAAGTTAATGGAGTCACAGAAGACTATCTCTACTGCAAGGTTTTCCCCTACTCTCTTGCTGGAGAAGCTTCTCATTGGCTAAGGCAACTCAAACCAGGATCTCTGAAGACCTGGAATGACATCAAGGTGGCATTCTTGAACTATTTCTATGATGATGTGATGTCTGATGAGCTGAGGATTAAGCTCTCCACCTTTAGACAAGGACCTATTGAATCTTACAAAGCTGCTTGGGTAAGGTTCAAAGCATACCAGAGAGACTGTCCGCGTCATGGTTTCTCATAGGTGCAGTTGATCAGTATCTTCTTTAGTGTTATTGATTGGAGGTATCAGATGGCTTTGGATGCTGCTAGTGATGGGAACTTCAAGACAAGGTACCCAGATGACGCTGAAAAGCTGATAGAAAGGTTAGCATCAAGCAACAGTACCAAGAATGCAGACTTAGAGAGGAAAAGAGCACATGAAGGGTATGATTCAAATCAATTTGCTACAGTGAATGCCAAGTTGGATACAGTGCATAAGCTTCTTGTTGAAAAGAAGTCAGTCAATTTTGCTGAAGATGTTGAGATTTTTGAGCCAGAGCCGCAGAATGTGGAAGAAGATGTAAACTTTGTATATGGTAATCAAGGCCAAAAGTTTGGAAATCAGCAAGGGAACAGGTCTTTCAGTGGGAATAACCAGCACAATAACTATCAGTCTAGTTCTACAGGCTACATTCCTAAGCAAGATTACCAAAAGCAGCAGCAGAGCAGTGGTTACACCATGACCTATGGCAACTCCTCTTACCAATCTCCTCCTCCTAAGACAACTGAGAGTAGGATGGAAGCAATGCTTGAGCAGATTCTTCAGGGACAAGAGCAGTTGACAGTGACATTCAATGGTAAGATTGACAATGTCTATACTGAGCTTACTGGCAAGTTTGATTCATTGAATGTTCAAGTTAAGAAGCTGGAGAGCTAAGTTGCACAAACTGCTGGAGCTGTGAAGAGACAAGAAGGATACTTACCGGCAAGAACTGAATCCAACCCTAAGCACTCATGCAATGTTGTGACCTTAAGGAGTGGTAAGAAGTTACAGTCTGAAGCTGGGAAGAAGCAGAAAACCAAAGAGTTGCAGGAATTGATCGATAAGGATGATGAGTTTGACGATCTGGAACCAGCATCGACCGATGCAGCTGCAAAGCATCGAACAACGCAACCCTCAGTGTTCATAGAAGAATTGACTTTGCGAGACAGCATCGACCGATACAACTCAAGCATCGACCGATGCAACGTCCAGGCCGAGAAGGAGGTTACGAAAGCTCTGATTCCAGTTGCTGAGAGAGTGTGCAAGCCTAGGATTCCTTTTCCCAAGAACCCAAGGAAGTCTAAGCAGGAGATTGATGATGCTAAGTGCAAGGCTATGATGGATAAGCTTGTTATTGAGTTGTCGTTGATTGATGCAGTTAAGACTTCTCCAATGCTTAGGAGATATGTCAAGAGAATGGTAACCAAGGATTTGAATGTTGAGCAAGAGTGATGATGATTTCAGCTCAAGTCAGTGCCATCATTCATAATAAGATCTCAGAAACGCTTCCTGATCCAGGTAGTTTTGTTCTTGATTGTACAATCTTCAGTGAGAGGTTTGCTAGATCTTTGTGTGATCTTGGTTCCAGTGTCAACTTAATGCCTAGATCAGTTGCACTCAGCCTTGGAATGACAGATTTCCAACCCACCAAGATTACTCTGATACTTGCTGACCGATCAATTTGCATTCCTGATGGTATCCTTGAAGATGTTCCAATTAAGATTGGTGATTGTTTGATACCTACTGATTTTGTGGTCTTGAAGTATGAAGAAGAGCCTAGGGATCCTCTAATCTTGGGAAGATCATTCTTAGCCATTGCTGGAGCTATTATTGATGTCAAGAAAGGACAGATTGGCCTTAATGTTGGAGACTTACAGATGCGTTTTGACATGGATAAGTTGGTTAAGAGGCCAACAATAGATGGTCAAACTTTTTATGTGGATACATTGTCTAATCTTGCTGAAGAGATTTTCAAGGAGCTGCATCATGAAGATCCTCTTGAGAGAGCATTGGTTGCTTCTACTGAAGAAGCTAAGCATTTAGATGACATTGCTGCTGGGTATGTCAAGCTACTAGACGCTAATGAGCAAGTGAAGAAGTTGGTTGCACAAGAGGAATTGGTTGGTACTTCTTCACAAGCTGAGAAACTATCAGATTGGAGCCTTGAGAAAGCTCTAAAGCTTTATCTCAAGCCACTTCCTGCAGGGTTAAGATATGCATTTCTAGGTGAAAATTCTTCTTATGATTCCCGACGTTCTAGGTGATTCCTGACGTTCCACTATGACTGATGTGTGACATATAGTGATCAGGTATATTGTTAGGGCAAAAGCCAACACTATTTTGTGTAAGATGGAACTTGGGAAGATGAGAGTGACTGAGTTGGAAATGATGGCATATGGGATTTATGATTTTATTGTTGAGGATGATAGCTGGATTGTGGGTTAACTATGGTGCAGTGTTTGCTACTCACTTGATCTCTCTGAAGGTCAAGGCTTTTGGGCGTGGGAAGAAGGAGTATGTTGGGAGATTGCTTACTCCTATTTTTCAGCGACTGCGTATTGCTACTGATTCTGTATCCATTTTTACTGAGAGGTGTGTTATTGACGAGGAGCATATGAGGAACTCCACTTGGATGAAGAGAGAGATGTTATGGCGTTTTTGTGATTCTACTGGTACTCATCTGATCAGATTGCCGCGACCAGACCTCACCACCATTGCAGAGGATGCAGAGCAGTTGCGTTTTCTTCCTCCTGCCTCTGATTTTGTTATACCATCACCTTTCCCGTCATCTGAGCACTGCTGCTGCTGATGAGCCACCTGCTGACGGTTTTGCTGATGATCACCCTGCTGGGAGTTTTGAGATTGGTTCTTAATCTGGCACTACAGCATTTGAGTTTCCTGATTTCCCTGAGCAACTACAGCCTTCTCGTACTATGAGTCAGGGAGACTACCATGAGTACCAGAATCCACCATGCGTACCTTCTCGAACGCGATTTCTCGATTGTCTCGTTGCCATTGCTTTCGTCCTACTAGGCGCAGATCACGTTCTCCTCCCCTTGCTGGAGCTAGTGGTAGCGATGCTGACCTTGCTGATGGTGATGCTGGTTCTGAGGGTTGATCCTACTTCTGTTTACGGTTTCTTTTATCCTTTTTCTCTTTCACTTTGAGTCATTTTTATTTTTCCTTGAGTCAGTTTGTCATTTGTTTCAGATTGAACTTGTATTGCATTATGAACCATTATCTATCATGTTGCATTTAATGTTGTGTTTCAGTGATTCTTAACAGTGCTAACATCCATGAGAGAAACACAACTAACATGCACCTAACAGGATTCAACGTTAGACTCTCGGACGATTTAGCTCTGCATCAATCGATGCAACCTTTGCATCGGTTGACACAGAGGCTAACAGTTAACATGAATCTGGTTCATTTGTTCACTGCCTTTTCAATTTGATTTTTCTCTCTTAGTCAATCTTAGGCTTGATAACACTGGGACAGTGTTGTTAAGTCTGGGGGAGGCTAGTTACTAACTAACTACTTTTTCTTTCTTTGTTTCAGTTGTGTCAATCAAAACAATATTTTTGAGTCAAATTTTTCTTTTTGGATCTTGATTATGCTTGATCTCAGAACTTAGGCTAACACTCTTATGAATCTTGATTATGCTTGATCTCAGAACTGAAGTTTGGAAAAGCTATGAGCTGTATCAACAATCCTGAAAGCCCTTATCCAAAAGATATCTGGTTAAACTAACGTTGTCTCAACTTTTATCAGGATTTTAACAGGACTTAATCTCTTACTTTGGAGTTTGAAATCAGTGAACTAGACTTCTTCTTCGGGCCATACAAGACAGTGCAATTTTTCAAAGTATGTCTCCCCACTCTCTTCCTTTCAATACTTTAAAAAAAAAGAATGATCATAAAAAAAAAGAGAGAGGAGAATAAAAGATGAAATGATTTTGATCAGTTTAGAGGGGTAGGTAAATTACCTATGACCCCATTATTCTACTCTTGAGTCAAATGATCACACAAAGCTTGGAAGCGAGGGGTAGGTAAAATACCGATGAACCCGGTATTCGCTTACACCTTTGATTAAGAAAAAAAAAATGGAAGTGAGAAAAGGGAGAGGAAAAGAGATGTATGAAGAATGTCTTGGCCTGAAGAGAGTCCATATGCCACTGATTGATACACCAAGGTAAGAACTGACATGTACTTACTTTAATTTATTTAATGAGATGACAATGGTGAGACTAGAGATTCTAGAGGATTGTGGGATTTGAGTAAGAAATGTTGATGCTTTTCAGTTGACAAAGTATATGAAGTAAGTTCTGAAGATCAAGGCGATGAAGAGTGTGAAAAACAGTTATCTACAGTGAGTGAATTCCATGTTTTTAAACCTCTTTCACAGGTCTAAGTCTCTGTTTTGCTTGAGGGCAAGCAAAGGCTAAGTCTGGGGGAGTTGATATATCATAGTTTTTGTGGTTTTTAACCATTGTATAAGTGTGCTTTTTGAGTCTTTTGATTTATTTTCTAGGTTGTTTTTGAGTCTTTATAGGTTTAGGTACTCATTGGCACAGATGGAACACTAGGGAGCTAAAAGAGGGTGACACTACAAGAAAACATGGATTTGCCGACTACAAAAACAGTCGCAAACTACTTAGTTACGACTGATTGGCGACTGACATATGTAGTCGCTAAACAGTGCATCGCTAAAATAATCAGTCACCAAACAGTCGACACGGAGCTACTAATTGGCGACTGATAATTGTGGTCGTTCTTCCCTCGCCAAACAGTCGCTAAAGTTGCGACTGAATTTGCAACGCTTTAGCGAATGATCTGGTTACTCATTTTCGACTGTTTTGGTTACTGTTTTGTGTATGTTTCGGTGACTGTTTTACGACTGTTTAATTATCACGTTTTTAAAAAAAATCTGGTAAAAACGAATTATTTGATTTTGTAATACCAAAACTGATTATGAAAACTATAACTAAAACATAACAAAGATGAAATTAAACAAACACATAAGTTTAATTTTACATCCAACATCGTAGCTGAAGAAAACATCCAAACATAACAAGAGTACAAGTGACAAATATTACAAAAGTTTTCATAATCATAAAGGAAGGAGGGATAGTGAAGGAACCTAACTTTGAACATCAAAAAGGTTTGGGTCATTGGTTTGAGACTCGAGGAAGGCGACATAGTTTGGGTTAGTCTTGAGGAAGCTCACCAAGCGTGAGATCTCTGCTTGTTGCTCAGATGCAACCCGTAAAGCCTCAGCTGCAACCCGTGAAGCCTCTGCATCACGCTCTGCTTGTAGAGCTTCTTGTTGCTTTATTTTGTGGTTTGCTTCTTCAAGATTGGTCGTCATTGTCCAGAGTAGCCAACTTAGCTTCCTTTTTTTGCTTATATGCCTCATGAACTGCTTGCGCCTTCTTATCCACAAAAGTCCCATCTTTTTTGGTATGAGTCCTGATGAAACTTCAGGAATAGTTGGCGGTCTTCCCAATTCCACTTCCTGAAAAGTTAGACAATGAAAAGGTTAGATAATGAACCATCTGATGTAACTTATTAAACAATGAAAAGGATAACTCACCATCTCTTGTTCGATTTGTAAGTAAGACTTCGGCCCTGATACATGCTTGTGAGGGCCAAGACCATTACGGTCAGACATTCGAGCTGCTGAAGTGGTTGCACTCTTTGCAATGGCTTCTTCTGTGTTCCAATAGTCACACATTTCTTTCCAAAGAGTTTTCTCAATCCAACTCGGTTTTGCTTGATCTCGCTGAGCTGCTGCCTTGGAAACCATGTCTTTAATACGGTTTTGACAAATAGTATAGAACTTTTGTTGAACCACACCGGTTAGTGAGGGAACCCAAGTGTATGTTTTCTACAAAAGAAGACTAGTGTTAGTGATAAAAAAAAAACCAAAAAAAAAAAACTATAAATACAGAAATCAAATTGAAAGGAGTAGAAGTTTACCGCGAATTCCAAGAAGTAGTTTTCTCTTCTTGCAGTAGGAACACAACCCCAACTGTAATATGCACCATCAAACTTGTTTGTAAACACTTTTGTAATCTTCCAGGTAAGTGATGACTTGTCTTTACCAAACCTTCAAACACAAACCCACAAACAAATCAAAAGTAAAATTCTAATCAAAACCTTCAAACATAAACAAACCTAAAAATTCTAATCAATCTAAAATAAACCTCCAAACACAAACAACCCTAAAAATTCTAATCAATCCAAGTAAAATTCTAATTAATCTAATCAACTAAAAATCCTAATCTTACCTAGTGGTTCCAGGCTCTAATGAGGGAGAGAGGACAGTGGTAAACAACTCACGGCCTGGTTGGACAAGCATGTCATGCAAAGAAGCGAGTACATCAGCTGGGAGATTTGATTGCCTTACACGGTCATCCTCAGAATCAGCTTCTTCCTCATGTGAGTTTTGCGCTTGAGAACTGTGATGCGATGCAGAAGGTGCTCGAGGTTGAACAGGTTGAGAAGAGGGTGGTCGATGATTTGAGATGTGAGGAGACTGTTGAGGTTGAGGAGACTGTCGAGGTAGATTCGAGACTTGAGGAGACTGTCGATGATGATTTGTGACTGACGGTTGAGGAGACTGTCGATGATGATTCGTGACTGACGGTTGAGGAGACTCTCGAAGTTGACTCGAGAATTCTGGTAGATTCGTCGCGGAGGCGAGAGGTTGAGGAAAAGGACGCCTGATTGGAGCTTCGCTGGCAGGGGATGTTCCAGGAAAGCTCCTCGAGTTCTAGAACAGATTCGTCGGAGGTGGATAGTCTCGGTAAGAAGGTGTAGGTCTCGCTGGAGGTTGGAGGATTGGGACAGGAATTCCCTGAGAATCAGTGCCTGGATCTCCCTCGTTCGCCGGCGTGAAGGCATATTGGTTGGAAAGAGTAGCGGGTCTTCGATTCGCCGTTTGTGAGGTTCCAGAGGTTTGATTCGAGGGGTTTCTTCTTCCTCCTCCTCTTTTCTTTACTCCAGCCATCAAGGGTTTACTGTTTCGTCGAGTGAGAGGAATTTAGATCTAGGGTTTTGAGGTTTCGCCGTTTCGTCTCGAAGAAGAAGAAAGAATTGAGAAAAGAAATGTTGGATTAGGGTTTGTTCGGGGAAGAAAGGGAATAAGAAATGGGTTTTCGTGTTTTGTTACGACCCAAATTTTGTTAAGGCCCAAATTAAGTCGCTAAAATGTAGCTCTTTTGTCGCAATTTTTTAGCAACTGTCAAACTGGTCTCCAAATTAGTTGCAAATTGGCGACTACACTGCGACATAATGCACCAGTCTCCAATTAGCGTCTACTAGGCGACTGTTTTATTATAGTAGCCATTCAGTAGCAAAACAATCGCAATTCAGTCGCTAAATTTAGCGACTATGTTTTTAGTAGCAACTTGCAGTCGGCAATTCCATGTTTTCTTGTAGTGTGATTTGGAGCATAATCAAAGCATGAAGGCTGATCAACGAAGCTGGGAGACGAGTTCAAGAGTATGCATTGACCGATGCAACCAAGGCATCGATCGATGCAGGTGCCACAAAGCCAATCGGAAATTTTCTCCACAAAGCTTTAGAAGATTTACAAAATTTGCCTAAGTTTCCTTTATTTGCAATTAAGGCCCAAGACGTGTTTTAGAGTATTTATAGGATTTTTATGGTCATTGTTTAGACCTAAGTTATTTTTCTAGCAATTTTGATTCCAACCACCTTTTGATTGAGAGCTTTTGGGAGAGACAGATCTGATTTCATCTGTAGAGAGAAGATTCTTGAACTCCCTTCTTACTTCTTAATATCAATTGCTTATTATTCAGAAAAGATGTCTTGTTCTTCATTAAACATGTCTGAGTAATTTGTTTGTTAGGTTTAGAGTTTTTTATAGGGTTTTTACGGTTTATTAGATCTATTATTTTTAGGATTCATTATCTTCTGTGATCTTCATCTTAGGTTGTTCTTCATATTGATTCTTGAGTGATCACCTAGAATTAATACATAGGAAAATAAATTGATATAAGAATATAATTGATTTTCCTGATTAAACCTTTTGATGAACAAAATTATTTCTTGCAAAGAGATTTGATTTAATAATTTTGTGAACAATCTAAACTTGTTTTTAAAGCTGATTTTTAACCTTGAATTTTGCAAAGAGATTGGATTTTCTGGTTTTAAATTTAGATAATATTTGCAGTGAGAACTGATTTATTTTACAAGAGTGTTTAGAGTTCTAGATCTGATTTTGAATTGCTTGAATCCTAATTATTTGATTGATTTAATCTTCCACAAATTCTTGAGAATTTCCCTAGGCCTAGCTCATTGATCCTTTGAATTTATAAAACTTTTAATTCTGTTTTGTATTGTCTTTAATTTAATATTTTGATTTAGCATAATTAAAAGAGTATTACAACTGCAAGGCTGTTAGTACCATTAGGGTATTACAATTTGAGCATATCACTCATATTTGTTTTAATGGCCATCTACTTGCCCTTACAAGAGGGATTACTGCGGAGTCCATGAAACATCTCTTGAGAAATCAGAATATTATATGTAATTAACAGTCCCTTCACAAAAGCCGATTGAGTCTCAGAGATCAATGCTGGTAAAAACGTACGCAGCCGCTGACATAAGATTTTTGATATAATCTTGTAACCAACATTGCATAAACTAATGGGCCTCCATTCAGACATCCGGTTCGGTTTATCCACCTTAGTTATAAGACAGATATTATTTAGTCGTCTATCGAAATCACCCCCCCTAAAAGAAAGAGTCGACCAAAAGCTTTAAATCAGCCTTAACCGTACCCCATGCACGCTGATAAAAAAAGGGCCGTCATACTATCCGGCCCGGGGGCTTTATCAGGGTGCATCATAAATAAAGCCTCTTTGATTTCCTGTTCTGTGACTGGTTGCATCAGTGCCTCGTTAATTTCACCCGTGATGGAAGTACAAACTTCACCCAGTGTTTCCTCAAAATCTGTAGGATATGTGGATGTGAATATCTCCTGGAAATAAGTGGCAGCTATACCCTGAACCTTAGTCTCCTCTGTCACCCAATGGCCAGCCTCGTCATGAAGCCCAATAATGCGGTTCTTAGCCCGTTGTTGTTTCATCTGGGCATGAAAATAACTAGTATTTTGATCCCCAAGGCGCATCCACCGACTCCGACTTTTCTGATACCAGTAAATCTCTTCGTCCCGATAAGCCTCACGCAGCGTCAAAGTCAATTCCGAAATAACCTCAACAGAAACATAGTCATCCGCCTGAGCAGACGCTAAACTAGTCTTTAAATCCTCAATCGTTTCCTGACCGTACGGAACCTGCACTTTCTGCCACTGAGAGATCGCCTGACGGCATTTAATAATCTTATCCATCAAGTTCCCAGTTGCCCCCGCTACCCCAGAATCCCAACCCTCTGAAATGGCGCCGAATAACCCCTCTTTATCAAGCCACCGTCGGTCAAAACAAAAACTGCTCCTCCCTTGCCGGACTTTATCCTCGAGGGAAGCTAAAACCGGTTTATGATCCAAAGCAATCATTGGTAAATATTCCGTGAAGGAATCACTGAACAAGTCATGGAGCTTCTCATTGGCTAGAGCTCGATCAAGTCGACAACGAATTGGCTTTTTATCCCACCAACCACGCCAAGACAAGCTATCCCCAACCGCAGGAAACTCTAGTAAACCCATTTTTAAAAATATAAAAATATAAAATATGATTATCTTCTATTTTTAAAAATATAGAACAACATTGAAATATAAAAAAATTATGTTTTAGCAAAACAGTGTATCCCATAGTATACTATGGGTTCAAACCTAGTTATGTATTATTATTTTTTATTTGATAAGATTAATCCACATTTTTATATAAACGGTTAATGGTTCCTCGCAATATAAACGTTTCTTCAAATATTCAAACTATCGTCACTCCCTGTTTTAAAAATCGCCAGGTGTTAGTCAGACGGTGAAGGAGGGTCTAGCGATTAATCAGAAAATCGAATTTCAATCGGAGATTAATTAGAAACTAGTTTTAAGGGTTTTATCTATATATGTGTATAATATATTAAATCTGTAAAATATTAGTAAGAGTTAACATTAGTCCAGCGGTTTTCATATGTATTAAAAGCCTAGATATCACTAATTCGAACACCACATTCTCATTTTGCGCTTTTTTACAGTTTTTTAAATATATGCAAAACGACGAAAATGCCCTTGTCTTCTTCCTCTTGTATGTCTATCTGTAACGATCTGTAAACCCTAATTTAACTGCCTCTTCATTTTTTCAACTATTAGTTATTTTACCTTGTTATTATCAAAGTTTCAGCCCTCATATAAGAGATCTATGAAAGAAAATCAGAGTTAGAAGTTCAAAAGCCCTCAAAAATTTTTTTTTTGATATTTCCAGTTTGTTGGCCGATTAGGGTGAAATCCCGGCAGTAAGGAGCCACCCAGCGTTTAACCAGCGATTATACGGGCGCCTAGACCGATTTTTAAAACAGGGTCGTTACCATATCAATGACCCAAATATATAAAAAGATAGTTAATCCATGTGTAATACGCTTACAAATATAGTATGAAACTTGTGAACATTTTAGAGTGAATGGAGGGGACGAAAATCCAAAATTCCAATGAAAGTGATATCTTCTCGTCACGGATTCTAGTTCAGTCTAGCAACAAGACAATGAACTCCACCACCTCCGGGATGGATCAAGTGAAACTTTGACAGTGACCTTATTCAGGAGAAGGGAGATTTTACACAAATACATGAACTATTTATGGTTATTCAGAGACGAGGGAGGTCAAGTGTTATTTATCAGGGTGTACAAAGTTTCAAACCTCTTTTTCATCTTCGGGATGAAACTATCGGTTTTCTTTTATATATATATATATATATCTGATCGGCTTATCCGGTCTGCCACAAAAATACTATCATGTGGACTCGTCGCCAACACCTAAATGTTGGACTACTACACTGCCTAACCCTAAGTTTCAAATGTGTTCCAACTAATATCCAGGAATAGTTTGGCCGCCTGCATTTCTAACTATCAGGTAAACCAACTCGGCTACATTTCTAACTTTCCAATAAGATGTTGTTAACAACAGAGAGGAAGCTCGAACTTGGGATGTGAGAGTTTCACCCTTTTACCCATGATGGCCCTACTACTAGTCCACCACCGCTTGTGCAAATTTTATGCATAATAAACAAAAAATAAAAATATTGGCTTCTATGGAATAAAATAAAATAAAAAAAGTAAACAAATTATCTAAAATTTAAAGGGAAATTTGAACCTATAACCAACAAAAAATATTTAATTCATTGTCTAACTATTCTATCCATGAAACTATTATATATTGTATATTTTATATATTAATGACTAACTTATCCCTATCAACACCACCTTCTACCACCACCCTCTACCAACACCTCCGACCACCGTCAACCACCCAGCTCCGGCCACCGTTCACCACCCAGCACCGGCCACCCAACTCCGGCCACCGTCCACCACCTCCGGTGGCCAACTCCGGCCACCTCTGGCCACCAACTTCGGCGGCCAACTCTGACCACCTCTGGCCACCAACTCCGGCCACCTCCAGCGGCCACCACCTCCAGCGGCCACCAACTCCGGCCACCCTTAACCACCACCTCCACCAAACCATCAACATCCTTATTGGTAAATTTTACTACCCCTTATGTTAGATACTTAATTTTTTGAATTAACCTGCTATTCTTAAATACATTTCCTATTTTGGCTACCACACTAATTCACCCAAATTTAAATTGATTTTTAAAACAAACATAATTTTTTTTGTACACATTATATGGGCTATGCTGGACAGATCGTAAGTGCATACTCAATTGCATATCATTTTAACACAAAATCAATTTGTACAATGTGTTAATATTTTAAAATTCAAAATGCCCGATAAGACCCAAATTTAAATAGATAAAAATGACCTTAACAAATAGAGCACACTCCAGATTTAATAAATTTAGTTTAATCAAATTTAAAATATCACAATAAATAAACAAATTCAGGAAAAATAACAAACATAAGTAATTGTAACATCCGCGAACCATATTGGGGATTTGGGGAGTGGGTGTCGATCGACACCAAGAGCAGTGCCAATCGACACTCAGATCGACACCAAAGAATTCTGGTTCGACCTGATTGTTGTAATTGTCGATTCTGGTTTGGTTTAATTTAATTGGGTTATCTAAACAATGTATATAAGCGGAGGAGCGACCCAGGTTGAGGGTTTTGAGTGTTTTGTCGCCGTTTGAGTGAGGAAAAGAGAGATAGGAGAGAGCTTGTGGGTTGAGAGGTTTTAGGCTTGTTCTTGGTGATTTTTGGGAGATCTTTTGTTGTGGAAGGGAGTTTTGTTGCTGGGAACGAAGGAGAAGCTTCTTAAGGTTGATTCCATCGTTTTTGAGCCAAATCTTCCTACAAAAGAGGGGAGTGCATGACCATGGCTGATCTAAGCCTGAGAATCCTTTGTTTTGCTTGTTTTTTGGCTGTTTGTGTTATTTTCTTGTATGTTTGGGGTTGGGATGTGGTTCCCATGTGTTTCCAAGGATTTTGGATGCGTTTTGGACGATTTGGAGGTTTTGGGAAGCGGTTCTTCGACTTTCGGCTTCGTGCAGATCGTGTTGCAGAGTCAGTGTCGATCACCAAGTAGGTGTCGGTCAACACCATGTTGGAGCCAGTGTCGATCAACACCACTCTGGTCTCGGTCGACACCAACTTGTCTGTTGCGTGGTTTGTTGTGTTGTTTGTTGATTGTTAAACATTGGAAACTCAGTTACTTGTATGTATAGCCCAGTAGATGGGAGGATTGCCTCACTAAGTATTTGTGATACTTACGCATCTCATTTGTTGTTTGTGGTGTGCATGTTTGTGAAGTGGAATCATGGCGATAAGGAGGAGGATGATCTAGGGTCTTGTTTGTGTGTTGTTGGTTATATTATTTATGTTGGAACCTTGGTTAGGGTTATGTTAGGTTGCTGGATAGAATGGTTAGGAACGTTATTGTATTGATGATATATTGGTTTTGTATTATTGGTATGTTTCCGTTGTGCTTAATGGTTATTATTGGTTTAATGATGAGTTGTGGTTTGGGTTTGTTTAATTAAGTAGTATGGGATGCTTAATTATATTGTAATTATTATAATAAAATAAAAAACGGGTCGGGTTGTTTCAGTTTGGTATCATAGCCATTACGATTCTAGGATGGTTACGTGGATGGTTTAGAGCGGTTTAGGAATTTAATTGTTGGAATTATTTTCTTGTTGCTTGATTCATGATGTTGGTAAATTGAATTGATTATGAGTAGTTAGTCAATTTGCATGTGGTATGGAGTCCTAGTATCATCCTCTTCAAGCCTTCAATGAGATTCCACGGCAAGTGATCTTGTGTGTTGTTAGTTGTGTAGTGTTTTTAGCTTCTGTGCGAGAGGTGCAGTTGGCTATTGAAAGTTGTTGGAAGGTGGTGGATCATGCCAGTATTGGGAAATACTATTGGCAGTGATTGGTGGGAGTGAATGTTTTGCAAATGGAATTCTTTTGGATTTTTTGACTTTTGTGTCATGTGGAAAGGAAATAGCTCGGAAATTCTAAAAATGGAAAGTTTCCATAAATAGAAAGTTCTATAAATGGAAATTTGTCATAAATAGAAAGTTTCTAAAAATGGAAAGTTCTATGAATAGTTAGAACTTGTCTATTTTTGGAAAGGAGATGTGAAATGCTGGAGTGGCGGGAATGTTTAGAGTTTGACCTGCAGAGTGGTCACAGATGAGATCATCAGTTCTCAAGGATTTTTGTTTTGATTGGTGATGACACGGTGTTAAGAGAATATGCGGGTTCTAAAAATAGGAAGTTTTATGAATAGTTAAAACTTACATATTTATGGAAAGTTCGTTTGCAAATATGATATATCATGGTTTTTGTGGTTTTTAACCATGATATAAGGAGTCTTTTAGTGTCTTTTCCTTTGTTTCTAGATTGTTTTTGAGTCTTTACAGGTTTTTAGCATGGAAGGAGCAAAGTGGAGCAATTAGGATCAGTTTGGAGCAATAATCCGCAAGAAATCAACTTGGAATCGATCAGAGGAGATGGTGTAGATCGACAATGCCTTAGCATCGATCGACACCCAGTCCAAACCGACGAGAGAGCCAAATTTGGAAATTTTACAAAGTTACCCGAAGTTTCCCATATTTGCAAGAGTAGTCCCTGACGTGTTTTAGGACATATATATATAGTTTTTAGGTTTTCCAAACCCTTAAGTTTTATTCTAGCAAGTTTTATTTTTCTGCAACCCTGTGAGATTTTGAGAGCTTTTGGGAGAGAGAGATCTGCTTTGTAGAGAAGAATTCCTAAACTCCTTCTTATTCTTTTAATCTCTATTGCTTATTATTCAGAATCATGTCTTGTTCTCCATTGAATATGTCTGAGTAGTTTGCTTGTTAGGTTCAGGGTTTTTCACAGGGATTTTATGAATTATTAGATCTGATTATTTAGGATTCATTATCTATCTAGATCTTCATCTTAGGTTGTTCTTCATATTAATCCTTGATTGGCCATCTAGAATTAATACTTTAGGAAAATAAATTGATATGAGAATATAATTGTTTTCCTGATAAAACCTTTTGATGAGCAAAATTACTTTTTACAAAGAGATTTGATTAAGTGATTTTGTGGACAATCTAAACCTAATTTTATTGCTGATTTTTAACCTAGAATTTTACAAAGAGATTTGGATTTTCTGGTTTTAAATTTAGATAATATTTGCAGTGAGAACTGATTTATTTTACAAAAGTGTTTAGAGTTCTAGATCTGTTCTTAATTGTTTGAATCCTAATTAATTGATTGATTTAATAATTCATAATTTCCTGAGAAGTTCCCTAGGTCTAGCTTTTTGATCTTCTGAATTTACAACAGCTTTATTTAATATTTTGCATTGCTATTTTTAATTAGATTAAATATGTTTAGCATAATTATAAAACTCTATAATTTATTGTGTAGTCTTGAGTCCTTGTGGAATTCGACCCCTAAGTACTGCATTGACCTCTTAATTTGAGAGAGTAGCTCTAGGGTAAATTTGAGCAGATCAAATTTTGGCGCTGTTGCCGGGGACTCTTTGATCTACCATTAGATTTGAGTTTTAGATTTTGTCTAAATTTTTTTTTTTTTTTCAAACTAACACGCTTTTGTTTTCTTCTCTCTTGTGTGTTTTAGGGTGTATGCCTAATAAGCCTAACACAAGGAGCAACAAGACTGGTCCAATTCTGAAGCTTTCAAACCAAGAGTTGGGAAAACTTGAGCGTGAGAACAGAAAAGCAGCCAAATCTCTGAAGATGGTTAATACGATCATTCTGATGCGTGATGAGGCTGGTGTTTTGAGGGATCAAGAGGGCCATTTGCGCCAATGAGCAGGGCCAAAAGCTTGATGCAGAAGGAAACGTGATTCCTGAACCTGTTGTCAACGAGCAGGCTGTTGTGAACCAGCAAGCTGGTGTCCTTGATGATCCGGATCTTGGTGTCGATCGACACCAACCAGGTGGCATCGATCGACACCCACCTGCAGACGTGCGTGGAGCTGCCAACCACGTACAGAACCCCGTTCAACGACAGGAGAACAACCGGGATCTGATCAGGACCATTGTTGACTACAATCGGGCTGATCTAGTGTATGAGAATCGGTCTGCTATTGTTCCTCCCCCTTTTCAAAGGAATGATTTTGAGTTGAAACCTGCGTACTTTCAACTAGTTGGGCAAAGACCTTTCTCTGCTTTGCCCAATGAGAAGCCCTTGGATCACATTGAGCATTTTGAGGATCTGGTGACTAGCATCAAGACTAATGGGGTGACTGAGGACTACATCTTCTGCAAACTCTTCCCTTACTCACTTGCGAGAGAGGCATCTCAGTGGTTGAAACAGATGCCTGCTGGATCATTGACAAGCTGGCGTGATGTCAAGGTGGCCTTCCTCAACCACTTCTATGATGATGCAATGTCAGATGAGTTGAGAATCAAGCTGTCTTCTTTCAAGCAAAGACCAGATGAAGCCTTCAAAGCAGCTTGGGTGAGATTCAAGGCTTACCAAAGGGACTTTCCACACCATGGTTTCTCAAGGGTTCAATTGCTAAGTATCTTCTTCAGAGGGTGTGACTTGGAGTATCAGTTAGCTTTAGATGCTGCAAGTCATGGGAATTTCAAGACAAGAATGCCAGAAGATGCTGAATTGTTGATTGAGAACTTAGCTGCTAGCAATAGTACTAAGAGAGCAGATGCTGAAAGGAAGAGATTACATGGAGGATATGATTCAAATCAGCTAGCTTCTGTTAATGCTAAGCTTGATTCAGTGCACAATATTCTTGTGGGAAAGAAGTCAGTCCAATTTGCTGCTGAAGTTGAGACATTTGAGCCAGAGCCAGAGAATTCAGAGGAGAATGTCAACTATGTGTATGGAGTTGGGTATCAGGGACAAAGATTCGGTAATCAGCAAGGAAACAGACCTTACAATGGTGACCAGAAGCAGCAACAGAACAATGGCTATACAAGAACCTATGGGAATTCATCTAATCAGTCTCCACCTCCTAAGACTTCTTCTGAGAGTAGAATGGAGGCCATGCTTGAGCAGCTTCTACAAGGTCAAGAGAATTTGACAGTGACATTCAATGGAAAGATTGATAATGTCTACACTGAGCTGAATGGAAAGATTGAAGCATTGAACATTCATGTCAAGAAGTTGGAGAATCAGGTTATTCAGACTGCT
>NC_141881.1:4518170-4562306 GCF_030686135.1 Camelina sativa | reverse complement strand
TGAACTAAGGAAAAGAATATATCCTATCTAAACCATAAAGAATTTTGATTTTCTAACCTGGATTTCCGGTATTATCTCGCTGTAAACTGTCTTGATGACACGTGTCATTCGCGTCATATCTGCTAGGTTGGAATCCGAAGAGTCGCGTAGGTCATGATTGCTTTCATAGGGTTGCCGCCCACTTGACTCTATAAATACGCCTCTGCTCTCGTCATTTCTCATTTTCTGCCAACAGCGAGAGGTAATCTGCTCCGAACTCTCTCCTCTTTATTTATTTATTTTAGTTTTCTTCCGCACTCTCCGATCATCTGTTATGGCGAGCACTTCGCAAACCACTTCCCCGCGAGAAAGCGAATGCGATCAACTAATTTGGTGCAATTCCAAACGTAAAGCTCCCGCATCAGGAGATATCACACAGATCGGACTCCGAAGCCCAACTTCCTCTGGTCCGCTGTTCGGCTGGAGCTTCTTCTTCTCAAACTCAACCTATAGATCGAGAATCAGATCGTCATGAAGGCGAGGACACCGAACTGCCTAACACCGATCTAAGCTCAGAAGAAGATCGGTTCATTCCCGTTGGGATCTCGGTCGATGATATCTTGCCCTTGTTGGATCACGAAGGGCAGATTGGAGGAAAGAAAACTTCGAGTTTGATCAAATCTGTCAACAGTATGTTGAACTCATGTGGTCTGGATAACAGCGGTGTTACGATTATAATCCCACGGGACGACCAGCGACCCTCGAACCCTCCGGCAGGGTACATTTGCCTATACGAAGGTTACTTCTCTAAATGCCGCCTCTGGTTTCCGATTCCTGCTTTGTTGTCGAGGTACGCCCAGAGGCGTAGGGTGCCGATCTGCCAGTTCGCCCCGGGTAGTGTTTGTAATTTCGTCGCCGCCCTTACTATAGCGGCCGAAGTAGGAGTTCAATGCTTTGAACAGTTGTCAGATTTCAAAATATCGAAAAGCAAAGAGAACTGGGAAGTGAATATGAGGCCAAAACATAACTTTCTCCCTGGCAGGAAGGTCAGCAAATTCAAAAAATGGGCCGACTGCTATTTTTTCGTTCGCGTCGACCAATACTCGTTCGAGGACCCGCTAGGCTTCCATCGGAGAGTGTGGAATGAAAATCCTGGTAGACTTTAATTTTCCCGCTCGTTTTGATTGATAGCGGCATTTCTGACTAATTTTAACTTTCTGTTTCTTGCTTTCAGATCGTCCCCTCTTTGCGACTCGTCTAGCTCGCGGCTATCAATCTGCCAGAGACGCATTATTTTCTGGGACTTCGCGACGGTGGGAGCTTATTACTCGTAGGAGAGTCAAAAAAGTAATGGGAAAGCCAGGACAAAGTTTCGCGAGTTCGCTAGGACAAGCGTCTGTTGGAGCATGTGTTATTGATGCTAGCTCCCTTCAAATTGTGCATCCGGACTCTCAGGCTTTTGTCCGAACTGACACCGACCCTGTTGAGGGTAATGAAGAAAACATCGACATAGTTGGTGTTGAGGACGTCGTTGAAAACGACAGTCCTGCTCCTACCCTTGAAGCAGCTGACCCTCCAGCCACCGAAGAGAACATCCTTCCGCCCGAAGCTGGGGAAAGAAGGAAAAAGAAAAAGAAGCAAAGCAAAGGGAAGCAGATCGGAGACGAGTCAGTTTTGGAGCCGTAATCCGTAGTTAATCGCAAGCGTTCGGCAGAAGAGGCTGGATTAGAATCAGCTGATCGATTTCGTCTGAAAAGAGGAAATGATAAAACCAACTGTTTCGCTTTTGACTACTTCGGCGATTATCCCTTGGTGACAAATCGTGCGGCTTCTGGCGAACTCTTCCGGAATCTGAAGACTTCCAATCGAATCCACCCGGAAGCAGATAAACTGAAGTTCTACCCGGCTTTCCTCGATGTTGCCGAATCCCATTTTATGGTTCTTATCCCTATATTATTTTTGAAGATGCTGACATTTCATATGGGCGACCTAACATGCTTTCTTCAAATTTGCAGACTGCTGCCAAGATCAACACGTTGACCCAACTGTATGACAGGCAAGTCAATTCTCACGCGAATTCTGGATTCGAGTTAGAGAAACTGAAAGAATGCACGGAACAGATCAGAGCGGCCAGCCTAGGGAAAGACGCCTGGATCAAAGAACTCGAAGCCACTCTTGCCGAAAGGGACGGGATAATCTCTAAATCCGAACTGAGAATTGGCGAACTAGATTCGCGTATAGTCACTCTTGAAGAGGAGAACGCCAAACTGCGCCAAGAATGCGAAGGGCTGAAAACCAAACTGGCTTCCGAAGTGAAAAGAGTTCACCGGGATCGGCTTGAAAAAGTGGAGCAAACACCAAAGAAAGCACAGACCCGACTGGATAAAGTCAGGGCTTATCTGGTCGAACAAGACAAAGTTCGCCCCCTGGAGGATCTGTTGAACCAAGCTACTGGAGTGCAGGAAACGGTGCAATATCTTATTGGAAAGGGGGCCGTTATTCCTGATGAGCAAATCGCGGAGATCGATAAAAACAAGGCCAAGGCCGAGGAAGCTATCAATGGGATGGTTGTCCTCGTACTGGGTGAAAATGACCTCGTCATGTCCCCGGATCACCTCGGCTATGGACTTCTCCACCCCAGGACCATGGCTCCGGATTCCGTTCGTCATCCGCATGGCTCCAATGCTGAGATCTTCCAGGCCAATCTGACCGGTGCCTCGGATGTTTGATTTTTCATTTTTTTTTTTAGAAGCTAGAACTCTTTTGAGTATGGGTTCAAATACCCTTGTAAAACATTGCCGACTAGGTTGGCCCAATTTCTCTTTTGGTTTGACCAATTCTGGGGTCTTACCTTTACTTATCGAAAGTTTTCCTTTTCGTGAGAAAAAGAAATTTATAATTCCAAGGGGATTAAATTTTTCCATTTTCATGAAATTAGGAAAGATTCCCCTCTTCATATTCATATAAATCAACTGGCATTATCTTTGAATCAACCATCTTGAGATAAACTTTTTAACCGAGACAATGCCTAGCTCCATTAGCAGCGTAGAATCCCTCCTAACCGGGAACGATGTCCTGATGTTCTCAAATGCCGAAGCCATCAAAAGAGGGATGGCCTACTATCCGAACATTCAGGCTCCTTGGATGTTAATGTTCCGTGTCAAACCAGAAGAAAGGCGTGACTTGGAAGAATTTTTCCACGACATGGAGGACCGCCACATGGAGTATCGCGACCTGCTTGCCGCATCGGAGCAGGTGCAACGTGAACTGCTACTCAAACTCGAACTGCTTGAATCTCATCCAAAGGATTGGATCGAGAATGGGTTTGATAGAATAGCAGCTTTGCCGCCATGTCTGGTCGTGTACTGCAACGAGTGCCGAAGGGAAGCGGATCAGAAACCAACTCAAACGGATCCTGCCCTGATTGGTGACTTCGTTCCAGGCAACGTTAAGCCGTTTTACATTAACAGGCGTGCTAATGAAGCTGACTATCTTTTTATTTTTGTTCTTCCTTTTTAGTGAGACATCAATCCATGCCTGCTCCGAATTAATCCGTTATCGATTTCGCTTGTGCAGATTGAGGCCGCGCATCAAGAACTAAGTCAAGATCTTCAGTACTTTCATATGAAGAGAGGTAGGATTGACCGCCAGCTGAGGACTTGATAACACTCTAATTTACATGTTTTTAGCATCCTTTTTTGTCCATATTTTGCATTGTTCATACCTCTAAATTAGCATTTTTAGACCATTTACTGTAGGAATCAAGTTTTAGAGCATTTATGGTGTTGCATTTCTGCATTTGCATATATTGGATGAAAACAGGTGCTAAAGAGCCAAAAATGGGGAAAAACAAGGACAACTCGAGCATGTACCCGAAGGAGCCATCGAGCTACAAGAACAAGTCCGAACCCCAACACGATCGAAGAGGATCCAAGAGCGCGAAGAGCAACCCGAAGATCCACCCGAGGAGTTACCCAACTCAAGCCTCGTGTACCCCATCGAGTAGACCATCGGGCAGGTATGGGAAGCTAGGTCAAATGGGTTTCCATATATAAACCCCCTCTTTCCCTAGCTCGCAAACAAGCACGCCGCAGACCCTCAAACCAGAGAGCGAGAGCTTCTGTGAGAGAACTGAGCGACTCAACATTTTTTCTTGCTTTTGTACTTTTAATTTGTAGTTTTTCATAGGTCTTTTATCCCTACTCTTTTCTACTCTACTCTATCCTTTTAATAATGTCATTTTCGTTTATTTCTATGGCTTTATCATTCGTTTCTATGTCCGAGTAGTGTAGCAAAGTTTTTAGGGATGGGATAGATGATTAGGTGTTCTTGATCGGTTAGGATGCTTTAGTTGATTGTTATGATAGATAAATTTCCTTCTAGGTTGATGTTCTTAATGCGGTCAACAGACTGACAGGTTGAGATTAGATCTAGGGCGTTTACAATGCTACAGGCTGAAAGAAGTAGATAAAATGCTTGATTAGGTCAATGCTAGAGGTATACTTAACTTTGAGTGACAAAATCAGATAAGTCTAAGTATACTGACAAAAATGAATTGTTCTTAATGCCTGCTTGTTCATATTGCTAGTGCGACAGTGTGGTAGTATGTTCAAGGTTGATTGTTACTAGTGCAACAGTGTGGTGACAAGATTTTAGAGGTTCATTGTCTAGGAAATAATTGCTTGAGGCATGTAAGGCATCTGTATTGGTCTAGAACACTTAGGATTCGATTACCCCCATCCTTAGGAACTTTCGTATTTCATTTCTTGCATTTTCCTTACTTACTCGACCACTTACCCGATCAGGTACACGATAACCTGCATCGAGTAATACCTCGAGCTGTACATAGTTCACTTGCATACTCGATCACCCCACTCGATCATGTACTCGATCATGTAGTTTACTTGTCTATATTCTTTTACTCTGTTTATATTAGGACTGTTAGAACCAAACCCCCTATTGCTTGGCTTGACTTGTTTGATTCTGATTGCATCCTATCTGCTAGCAATACACAACCATTTGGATTGATAACCCTTTGTACTACAACTGCATAGGGAATTGATACCCTTGGTGAAAACTAGTCTATCAATTTGGCGCCGTTGCCATTTGGTTGTCTTATTTTGCTACATTTAGGATTTCAGGACTTGCTAGATCAAGTTCGTTTGTTTATATTTGTTTCGGATACTGACTTGTTTGCTTTCGCCTTTGTTTGTTTTGAATCTCAGGTACAACCCGAGCACCCACCCGACCCGTCACTCGATCACCTGGATCGAGTTGATCCTCGAGTACACACTCGGATACTTGCCTGTGCATGCAAACACGATCCAGAGGTAGCTAGAACCTGAGTCCTTTCATCGACAACATCGACAGACCTCAGCTACTCAGACAACAACAAGTTCAACCGGAACTAGCAACCATTGAGGAGACGATGAATAATCAGAACGGTCCACCAGCTCCTCAAGCAAGGACCAACATAGGAGCATGAGATGCTCCGACTACTCACACTCAGAGGAATGGCATTGTGCCACCAGCTGTGCAGAACAACAATTATGAGATCAAGAGTAGTCTCATCCAGATGATACAGAGATACAAGTTTCATGGACTGCCAATGGAGGACCCATTGGATCATCTGGATGAATTTGATAGGCTCTGTAGCCTAACTAAGATAAATGGAGTCAGTGAAGATGGATTCAAGCTCAGGCTTTTCCCATTCTTTTTGGGAGATAAAGCACACATATGGGAGAAATCGCTCCCTAAGGAGTCCATCACCACTTGGGAAGCGTGCAAGAAGGCATTCCTCGCCAAATTCTTCTCAAACTCCAGAACCGCAAGGCTGCGAAATGAAATTTCCAGCTTTGTACAGAAGAACAACGAAACGTTCAATGAAGCTTGGGAACGTTTCAAGGGGTACAAAACTCGATGTCCACATCACAGATTCAGTAATGCTTCATTGCTGAGCACACTATACCGAGGAGTGGTCCCCAAGATACGGATGTTGCTGGACACCGCAAGCAATGGTAACTTCCTCAACAAGGATGTTGATGAAGGTTGGGACCTAGTTGAGAACTTGGCTCAATCTGATGGCAACTACAATGAGGAATATGATCGCTCTGTGCGATCTACAGGAGAGGAAGATGCCAAGTACAAGAGGGACATGAAAGCCCTCAATGATAAGCTCGATCAGCTCCTCAACCAGCAGAAGCATGTACATGCTATATCAGAGGAAGAGCAGTTTCAACTACAAGATGGGGAGACTATGCAGCTAGAGGATGTTAACTACATTAACAACCAAGGAAGTTACAACAGAGGGTACAACAACTTCAAGCCGAATCCGAATCTGTCTTATCGGAACCCGAATGTTGCGAATCCTCAAGATCAAACCTACCCATCTGCAGTTCAAGGGAACCAGACCCAAGCAAGGCTATGCACCTAAACAACAATACCAAGGGACCTACAACCAACCACCAGGGTTCCAACAACACCAAGGTCCACCGAACCAGTCACAAGAAGCCGAGTTACGTGGTCTTATTCAGCAAATGATTTAGCAACAGGCTACAGCTTCTATGGACATCGCGAAACGATTCGCCGAAATGAGCAACAAGATCGAATCAGGATACAATGACCTCAATGCCAAGTACGAATCACTCAACACAAAGGTTCGATACTTGGAAGGCCACCACAACAACCAACCCGCACCAAAGATCAATCAACTGCCGGGTAAAGCTGTTCAAAACCCCAAGGATTATGCGACTACTCAAGCCATTTTCCTGGATGATGATTATGAGGACAACCTCACTGGGGACAATGATGGTCAAAATGGGGAGGATGTGGATGACTCAATGAAGAATGAGGCCAAATACTATTTATCCGAGTATGAACCCGAGCCTTCACCGAAGAGACTGATCGAGTTGATGATCGAGCACTGGTTCGAGAATCACAAACTGACGAACAACCCAAAGTATAACCCGATGACATACACGATAGTGATGCAATCCCAGAAATATCCATAACTCATCAAGAATTGGTTCAAGGAAAATCAGGATCAAATTATGAAGAAGTTTCTAGAAGACAATCATTTTATGGCTACATCAAGAAAGTGTCTAGATACAAAGAACCAATCTCCATCAATGATGATTGATAAAATCTCTCAAATTTATTCTTGATTTATTTCTGTAATTAATTTGATTTATTTTGTATTTATGTTATTGATTTGTAAATTGAGCCTATATAAGCTCATGTTTCCCTTCCTTGTAAATATATAGAATATTTTTGGAAAAATAAAAGAGAGAGTTTTCTCACTTTGAAGCTTAGGCTATTGTTTTACTTTTCTTTTCTATTGTGTGTGATTCCTTTAGAAAACAAGTTGAATCTTTATCTTTGTGTGTGATTCACTTAGATATTGATTTGTGTTCTTATCACAAAGTCATTCCGCAACTTTGTGTGGCGAACTTCGATCCATCATTCATCTCCATCCTATCCGAGTTAGTTAGAGAGGTCCTTTAGACCAGCTATCGACTCACCCCTATTTTGGCTCACATCATTTTGGTATCAGAGCTAAAAGCTCCTATCTCTTATTGTTTCATTTTAGCTTTATTTGCAAAAAAAAAATTAAAAAAAAAAATAAAAAATTTGTTTTTATTTGCTGCATTTCGTTTAATTTGGAAAAAAAAAGAAAAAAAATCATTTTTGTTTTATTTAAATCGTTTAAAAATTAGTACAAAAAAAGTTTGTTTTTATTTGCTGAATTTCAGTTTTATTTGAAAAAAAGAAAAAAAAATATTTTTTATTTTATTTTATTCGTATAAAAAATACAAAATAATCTTTTTTTGATTTGTTGAATTTCAGTTTTATTTGAAAAAGAAAACAAAAATTTGCTTTCTATTAATTTTATTCTATTTTTCAATATAAAAAAAACAAAAAAAAAATGCAAATTTTGGTTTTAGTTTTGAGGACAAAACCTTTTCAAGAAGGAGAGAGTGATGCAATCCTAGAAATATCCATAACTCATCAAAAATTGGTTCAAGGAAAATCAGGATCAAATTATGAAGAAGTTTCTAGAAGACAATAATTTTATGGCTACATCAGAAAGTGTCTAGATACAAAGAACCAATCTCCATCAATGATGATTGATAAAATCTCTCAAATTTATTCTTGATTTATTTATGTAATTAATTTGATTTATTTTGTATTTATGTTATTAATTTGTAAATTGAGCCTATATAAGCTCATGTTTCCCTTTATTGTAAATATATAGAATATTTTTGGAAAAATAAAAGAGAGAGTTTTCTCACTTTGAAGCTTAGGCTTTTGTTTTACTTGTCTTTTCTATTGTGTGTGATTCCTTTAGAAAACAAGTTGAATCTTTATCTTTGTGTGTGATTCACTTAGATATTGATTTGTGTTCTTATCACAAAGTCATTCCGCAACTTTGTGTGGCGAACTTCGATCCATCATTCATCTCCATCCTATCCGAGTTAGTTAGAGAGGTCCTTTAGACCAGCTATCGACTCACCCCTATTTTGGCTCGTATCAGATAGTGTTGATCGGATGATGCATCGAGTAGATGTAGAGAAAGGAGATCAGCCTCAACCACCTGCTCTGATAGGAGGGGAATTGGAGGAAAGGTTCAATGCTGCACTTGACATCCAGTTGGAGGCGCTTGTAGAGCGAATGGCTAAGCAAAAAGCTCCACCACTTAAGCTTTTGCCCCCACATGAGCCTCAGCAGGAAGCTGCAAAGGAAGCAGCTAGATTAGAGGATGGGGTTAAGGAGGTTGTCAAGGAGATTGGATTTGAAATTCTGAGAAGTGGAATTTGTTTGGATCCCAAGGTAAGAATTGAGGAAAAACTTGAAGATCCTGTGATGCAATCCTAGAAATATCCATAACTCATCAAGAATTGGTTCAAGGAAAATCAGGATCAAATTATGAAGAAGTTTCTAGAAGACAATCATTTTATGGCTACATCAAGAAAGTGTCTAGATACAAAAAACCAATCTCCATCGATGATGATTGATAAAATCTCTCAAATTTATTCTTGATTTATTTATTTAATTAATTTGATTTATTTTGTATTTATGTTATTAATTTGTAAATTGAGCCTATATAAACTCATGTTTCCCTTTATTGTAAATATATAGAATATTTTTGGAAAAATAAAAGAGAGAGTTTTTTCACTTTGAAGCTTAGGCTTTTGTTTTACTTGTCTTTTCTATTGTGTGTGATTCCTTTAGAAAACAAGTTGAATCTTTATCTTTGTGTGTGATTCACTTAGATATTGATTTGTGTTCTTATCACAAAGTCATTCTGCAACTTTGTGTGGCGAACTTCCATCCATCATTCATCTCCATCCTATCCGAGTTAGTTAGAGAGGTCCTTTAGACCAGCTATCGACTCACCCCTATTTTGGCTCGTATCATTTTGGTATCAGAGCTAAAAGCTCCTATCTCTTATTGTTTCATTTTAGCTTTATTTGAAAGAAAAACATTAAAAAAATAAAACAAAAAAATTCGTTTTGATTTGCTGCATTTCATTTAATTTGAAAAAAAAATCATTTTTGTTTTATTTAAATCGCTTTTTAAAAAATAGTACAAAAAAAAGTTCATTTTTATTTGCTGAATTTCAGTTTTATTTATAAGAAAAAAGAAAAAAAAAGTTTTTTATTTTTATTTAATTCATATAAAAAAAAACAAAAAAACTTTGTTTTGATTTGTTGAATTTCAGTTTTATTTTAAAAAGAAAAAAAAAATTGCTTTCTTTTAATTTCATTCTATTTTTCAATATTAAAAAAAAAAACAAAAAAAAATGCAAACTTTGGTTTTAGTTTTGAGGACAAAACCTTTTCAAGAAGGAGAGAGTGATGCAATCCTAGAAATATCCATAACTCATCAAGAATTGGTTCAAGGAAAATCAGGATCAAATTATGAAGAAGTTTCTAGAAGACAATCATTTTATGGCTACATCAAGAAAGTGTCTAGATACAAAGAACCAATCTCCATCAATGATGATTGATAAAATCTCTCAAATTTATTCTTGATTTATTTCTGTAATTAATTTGATTTATTTTGTATTTATGTTATTGATTTGTAAATTGAGCCTATATAAGCTCATGTTTCCCTTCCTTGTAAATATATAGAATATTTTTGGAAAAATAAAAGAGAGAGTTTTCTCACTTTGAAGCTTAGGCTTTTGTTTTACTTGTCTTTTCTATTGTGTGTGATTCCTTTAGAAAACAAGTTGAATCTTTATCTTTGTGTGTGATTCACTTAGATATTGATTTGTGTTCTTATCACAAAGTCATTCCGCAACTTTGTGTGGCGAACTTCGATCCATCATTCATCTCCATCCTATCCGAGTTAGTTAGAGAGGTCCTTTGGACCAGCTATCGACTCACCCCTATTTTGGCTCACATCATCCTGGCTCTTTCACATTGCCGTGTTCAATAGGATTTTGGATTTTCAAGAGCTGTTTGTGTGATCTTGGAGCTTCGGTCAGCATCATGCCGCTTTCAGTTGCTAACAAGCTGGGATTCACCGACTTCAAACCAAGTAAGCAGTATCTGGTTCTAGCAGATAGAACGGTAAGGCATCAAATAGGCATTTTGGAAAATCTGCCCCTAAGGATTGGGAGACTGGAAGTGCCTATCGACTTCATGATCCTGGATATGGATAAGGAACCGGATGATCCACTGATTCTAGGAAGACCATTCTTGGCAACAGTTGGTGCGGTGATCGAAGTGAAACGAGGCAAGATCAGGATAGAACATGGTGAACACCTCAAGATGGAGTTTGAGGTGAAGAAAGGGGTTAAGAGGCCAACCATAGATGGTCAAGCTTTTTCCACCAGGACCAAACAAAGAAAAATGCTACATCTTGAAGAGGTCAACACCACATTTGGAAGAGGGAATTGGTAAACCTGAGGGTCAACCCGACGCCGTACTCGACGCGCTTGATCGTGTCCCTGCTCGAGTAGCGAGTGGAATCCGAATTCCGCAAGGAAGCCCACTATCGGTGAAGCCCACCAACCGAAACCCTAGCCTATTTAAGGAGGTCGAACCCTTCTCCCTCTTCATCACAGATAAGTCTCCCTCATTCTCTTAAGCTTTTCAATTCCCATAAGTTTCTATTCTTCTCTCTCGATTCTAAGCTCATTCGATTTTCTTTGGAGACTAACCCTATTAATCCCAAGACTAGCTTTTCTTTTTCTTCTCAAGGAATCAACATGGAGCCAACCGCTAGAACCTACCAAAGGAAGGGAAGAAGATCCACCTCCGCCGCTGCTACAACCGGAGGAGACGCCGCCGAAGTTCAACAACCCCAAGGAAGAGAAAACGTTCCACATTCCCGACCGTTAGGTGGACGTTTAGCCTCCCCAATCCGATGCACAACTTGATCCACCACCTGACCAGATGCTCGAGTAACCGATCGAGTAAGCCCCCGAGTTTGCTCACCGAGTCCAATGGTGAGTGCTGTCCACCGTTCTCCTCGATGTAGGGACCTGTCTACATCCGAAAAGACGCTTACCGACCCTATGGAGGTCGATTCTGATGCTGGAGGAGAAGAACAAGGTGAGATCCAAACCTCTCGATCAAGGAGTAGAGCCGCAATAGCAAGGGGGAAGAGACCGGCTTCGGAGAAGGCTGAGAAGGTGGTTGAGAGAGCACTGGTGGAAGAAGATCAACACGCTGAGGAGGAGGAAAGAGAAAGAGAAGAGGATCATAGAGAGAGGACCCGCCAAGCCTCGCGGAGGCTAAAGCAAAAGGAAGTCGACACTCCGGCGAGATTGTTCAAAGTCTTCCGGAAGATGAGCTTCGTTGGTACCTGATACCCTCACCATGAGACAATGAAGCAATTGGGCATCGCTAGAGATGTTGAATTTTTGTTCGATATGTGCCACCAGGGCAATATGATGCGATCCCATCTGGAAGCTTATGAAAAGGAGATAGTCCCCTTCCTTTCAACCCTAAAGCTGCACTATTTCAAGCACCACCCGACCCTACTACCCGATGGGGGGATCGGGTTCATCATCTTCTCCGTTTGTAACACGGAATACCGGCTGACTTTCAAGGAGATGGAGACGCTGTATGGCTTCAAAGCTGGTACTGGGGAAGGTATGGAGGTCAGAAAGGAAGAGATGAGGTCCCTATGGCTGACAATAGGAGACAAGCACCCCTACAAGTCCACGAGCTCCAAATCTGCTCAAATAAGGAGCCCTGTTTTGAGGTATTTTCACAAGTCCCTCGCATGCACTCTTTTTGCTAGAAAAGAGACTAGAAATGTGAACGACCATGAGCTTCAGTGATTGGATGTTGCATTGTGTGGAGTTTTGGATAGTGCTAGGGATGGAACACCGCTAGTAGGAGACATAGCTGATACTAGTATGTTGTTCGTGCTACTCGATCAATTCCTGTACTTGAAATCTTGGGCTGTGAAAAGGAGAAAAGGAGGTGGAGAGATCTCTATTGGGGGACTAGTTACACCAATATTAGTGGCATGCGATGTGCCCTTAAAGGGAATTGTCCATGAACCATAGTGGCTGGATACGGACTACCTTGTGCTGGCAAGATTCTTGGCCTATGAAAGGCCTAATGACATGACATTGTTCAAGTTTGTCCATCCAACCGCCGGATCTGCTCAAACGGTTTTACCCAATGTCGCATACACCAAGGTTTGGTTAGGACACAACATTGACTTCGCACCGCTGTTGGAAGAGCTGTACAACCCGGAGGAGGAGTCCGAGGCTGAGAAGAGAGAAGAAACCGGGCAGAGACAAGGAGATAGCTCGAAGGAGTTCGATTTTGAGGAGTATACATGCTCTCAAAAGTAACCGGTTGGAGTGAGGGAAGCTCACAAAAGGATCGGGTGGTTGAAAAAGATGAACAAGTTCTTGGTGAAGAAGGTGAAGGATCTTGCCGGTTTAGTGAAGGTAATGGGAGGTCAGATCAAGGAGTTGCAAGACAAGGCAAGCTGTGCCTCAGCTCCTACCTCGGCACAAGCACCTACATGAATGGGGAGAAGCGGACCACTAGGAGGAACTCGAGGACTGCCACCTCCTGTACCTCAAAGAACATCATCATACGAGCCCCAAGCTGAGGAGGACATCACCCGACCAGAAGCATTGAGGAAAAGCCACTCTGACGCTTTCCCGACAACCAATCCGATGGGGTACACGATGCACTATCCGATGCACCCATCGAGCATCCAATCGGGTGATTATGCTGGACTTTTTCCTCCACCATTCCAGATGCCATTCACGATGCCGTACACGATGCACCCTGCGAGTGGATACACCTGTGATCATTCTGGGCCTCTTCCGCCATTTTCGTCCTACTACCCGATGAGCTACGCGATCCCACCCTCGATCAACACCTCGGATGCTGGTCCGAGTAAGTCGTCCGTGCACATTACTGAGCTCTCTGACGAGCAAACACCGGCACCTGCTGAAGCCGGAGACGACCCTGGCTATACGTTGGCAAGCATGGAGGCTGCTGCAACCTCCTTTTTCACCAACCCATGAGTTACCACATTAATCCAAACTTTGTAAATAACATTGCATTTAGTTTAATTCATTTTGTGTGATTTTTAGATTCTTTTCCAACTTTTATTTATACAGGGACTGTGTAATTTAAGTTTGGGGGAGGGTCCTAGAATGTATTTAACATTGTGTTTTATTTTCTTATTTTTATTATTTCAAATTTTTGCATGCTAGTTTTATTCATTTGAGTTTGCATCTATGTGCATTAAAAAAACCCAAAAAAATTTGAAAAATTTCGAAAAAAAAAAATAAAAAAAAATAGAAGAGTGTTCATGTAGTTGCATTTGCATATTAGGATTGAGTCTAGTTTGTTTCATATAGGATTGTTGCATATGCATCTTAGGGGACAATGATTAAAACCACCTTGTTTAAAAATCAAACCTTAGGATTGAAGCTATAACCCTTAGTCACAGTTCATTGTTGCTAGATCAATCTTTGGAAAAAAATGAAAAATCTTTGCTTAGACCCTTGGTGTCGATTGAATGCTTCCTCCACTTGCTTGAACATTAGAACATCTCTATATTATTGGATTTAATTTGAACTTTAATTGTCTTGCTTATTGAACTTGAATACTTGCTCATGGTAACTCTAAACTCGGGTTAGCACTCCTCATTTTACCAATCTTTTTGTTTAACCCGATTCATTTGTCCTACCCATGAACCCAAACCTTTCTTTCAAACCTCGATGTGAATTGTTGAGTGAGGCCTTTTTCATTGTGCTATAGATTGTGAAACCTTGAGAGTATTGAGAACGACAAAGAACTGCCTCTTGATTTAGCTAAGTTAGATTTGAACTAGCTAATAGATTCGGTTTTGAAGGATAGGTGGTTAAAAATGTTTATTTGGGGATGGGTTGTGGTATATATAAAAAAAAAGAGAAAAGTCCCTAAGGTTAGAATTAATTAGCTCTAAGTCTCTAAGTAAAAAAAAAAAAAAAAAAAATTCTTGCTATAGTCTCCTAGAAAGAAAGAAAAAGAATATATGTATATTAGGAGTTTAGCAAAGAAAGAAAAAATAAAAAAAAAATGAGATTAAGAGCTAGAATTTTATAAGTCCTAAAAGTCTAAACCTTAGGGAGTAAAAAAAAAGAAGAAAAAAAAGGAGTTAAAATCAAAGGTGTGGGTAGTTAAATTCTAGGAGGTTTAAATAAAATAAAAATATATATTATGAATGTATGAGAAAAGGGTAGATCATCAAGAGTTAAGCTTTGTATGCCCAAATTGTTCTCAGTCTTAGATAGTTTTCACGACTATCTAGCATTCCACTTTTTGAGAGAAACCACCTAAAGAATTTGCTTGAAACCACCTTATCAAAAAGCCTTACCCTTGAAACCGATTGAGCTTGATTCACCTTCCATTTGCAAGAATTCGCCAAACACTTAATTGAATGTGAAAGAGATGTTCCTTATCTTTAGTTGGAGGTTGAGCTAGATCGATGCATGGCAATAAGCATAGAAAAATATTTGTAAATATGTTGATTGATCTTAGCACCATTAAACTATCTTTAAGGACTATAGCTTGCATCCTTCGGTTAGCATCTTAAGGTTATGAGTCCCCACTTTCAAACCGTACCTTCTTACTTACTTGCTAGAGGACTAGCAAGATTTAAGTTTGGGGGTCTGATAACACTCTAATTTACATGTTTTTAGCATCCTTTTTTTGTCTATATTTTGCATATTTCATACCTCTAACTTAGCATTTTTAGACCATTTACTGTAGGAATCAAGTTTTAGAGCATTTAGGGTGTTGCATTTCTACATTTTGCATATATTGGATGCAAACAGGTGCTAAAGAGCCAAAAATGGAGAAAAACAAGGACAACTCGAGCATGTACCCGAAGGAGCCATCGAGCTACAAGAACAAGTCCAAACCCCAACACGATCGAAGAGGATCCAAGAGCGCGAAGAGCAACCCGAAGATCCACCCGAGGAGTTACCCGAATCAAGCCTCGTGTACCCCATCGAGTAGACCATCGGGCAGGTCTGGGAAGCTAGGTCAAATGGGTTTCCATATATAAACCCCCTCTTTCCCTAGCTCGCAAACAAGCACGCCGCAGACCCTCAAACTAGAGAGCGAGAGCTTCTGTGAGAGAACTGAGCGACTCAACATTTTTTTCTTGTTTTTGTACTTTTAATTTGTAGTTTTTCATAGATCTTTTATCCCTACTCTTTTCTACTCTACTCTATCTTTTTAATAATGTCATTTTCGTTTATTTCTATGGCTTTATCATTCGTTTCTATGTCGAGTAGTGTAGCAAAGTTTCTAGGGATGTGATAGATGATTAGGTGTTCTTGATCGGTTAGGATGCTTTAGTTGATTGTTATGATAGATAAATTTCCTTCTAGGTTGTTGTTCTTAATGCGGTCAACGGACCGACAGGTTGAGATTAGATCTAGGATGTTTACAATGCTACAGGCCGAAAGAAGTAGATAAAATGCTTGATTAGGTCAATGATAGAGGTATACTTAACTTTGAGTGACAAAATCAGATAAGTCTAAGTATACTGACAAAAATGAATTGTTCTTAATGCCTGCTTGTTCATATTGCTAGTGCGACAGTGTGGTAGTATGTTCAAGGTTGATTGTTACTAGTGCGACAGTGTGGTGACAAGGTTTTAGAGGTTCATTGTCTAGGAAATAATTGCTTGAGGCATGTAAGGCATCCGTATTGGTCTAGAACACTTATGATTCGATTACCCCCATCCTTAGGATTTTTCGTATTTAATTTCTTGCATTTTCCTTACTTACTCGACCACTTACCCGATCAGGTACACGATAACCTGCATCGAGTAATACCTCGAGCTGTTCATAGTTCACTTGCATACTCGATCACCCCACTCGATCCTGTACTCGATTGCTTGCATTGAGTGCTTAGGTCGTGTGGTTTACTTGTCTATATTCTTTTACTCTGTTTATATTAGGACTGTTAGAACCAAACCCCCTATTGCTTGGCTTGACTTGTTTGATTCTGATTGCATCCTATCTGCTAGCAATACACAACCATTCGGATTGATAACCCTTTGTACTACAACTGCATAGGGAATTGATACCCTTGGTGAAAACTAGTCTATTAGGACTCTGGAATCCGAGAACGCTATTCTCAAGGCAAAAAGGAAGAGGACTACAAACTTGCTTGACGAGTCCGAACAGAAGGCCTGCTTACTTGTGTGTTACACGGTCTTTTATAGTTATTCTCGGGACACAGCGGAAATTTCGCTGCAGTCTGATTGGTGGACTTAGCGGCGGTTATCTCCCATGACCCTATATAAATAGGGTTGAGGCTGGGAGAACAAATCATTCTAACTTCCACAAGTTTAAGAAATAGAAAGATGCCAGCAACGACTCGATCCGCATGGCTGAGACAGGCCAGGGAAAGGATAGCTCCGATCTCACGGGAGATAGGAGAGACGTCCCGATCTCGTGAGGTCGCTCCGAACTCAAATACTATCAATCCCGGGGTGTCTCCCCTTCAGCTCAAACTCCGAGAGTACCGAGCTCGCCGAAAGAGGATGGGCGCGTATATTCGGGCGCTTCGGCTGAAGCTTGACCAGCTCCATCGTTTTTACCGGTTAGAGGGAACCATTCAAGTCCTGGAAGACCTTATCGTTGAAGGTTACTCCTTTGCGCACTGGCGAATGGTCCGTTTTCTTGACGAGCACAAGGCGTGCAAAGAACTTGTTGATCGGATGGATGTACCTGATCTTCCGGAAGGTGATTGCAAACCCCTGGGGGAAACCGCCTTCCCGTTCGTGACGGATGTCTGGGCCTATCGAGCTTGCTTGAATAGGTTAATCCGATACGTCAACATCCTAGAGTCGTCGGGTGAAGCCTTCCGCGAACGCCATCTTCTTGAGGGCCCATGTGCCTTAATAGAGGACATGATGTCCAGAGGCTCCGGGATGCCAATCGAAAGGCTGGAGGCCTTACAATGGGAACGGGAGATCTGGCGAACTGTGGTGAACGAACTCACAGTGGAAGAACCATTGAAGACTGACATATCTGGCCCAGCTCCTATTCTGCGATTGCAGGACCGTCCAAAACGCTAGAGGGTTGGTGGCAAAACTTTTAGATGGGGTTCCCGACAAGAGGCCTGCCGCTTAGGCATTTTTTATTATTAGCATTGTCTTTTTTTTTTTGTTTTTTTAAGTGTAATGGAAATTAATCCAAACAATGTTCGCGAATTTTTATAATCGAAGTTTGTCAAACAAGACCCTTGCGGAATTTCACATGTTGGCGTACTGCCGATCTAAACGTACTCGGAATAATGAAACAAGTTTTTCAGCCGGAAAAAACTTTATTGAATTAATACTTTAGCTGCATTCGCTTAATCTTAAAAAGACAAGGAATTGCCTACGTACCCCGAAACGGGGATCAAGCCAACCGTAGTTTGTATTACAAGAGAAAGATGAGTGGAGTTTGGATTCCCAAAAACTCCTAGATAAGTCGTGAAAACGACTTAGTAGTAATAACGTTTCAAGTGGGCTGCGTTCCACGAGTTCTTGATCCGATCTCCGGCCATGGTTACGAGCTCGTAGACGCCCGAGCGAACTGTCCTGGATACGAGGTACGGACCCTCCCTCTGAGCGCCGAGTTTACCGGCGTTAAATTCTTTGGTGTTCTCAAAAACTTCTCGTAGAACTAAGTCGCCTTCGTTGAAGTGCCGCTGACGAACAATCTTGTTGTAGTATCGAGCCGCTGCGTCTTGGTAGTGTTGTATCCGGACTAGAGCTTGATCGCGCAGTTCTTCGGTAAAATCATTATGATCGGTCAGCATCTCGTTATTGAGTTCGGGATTGTCGACTATCATGGTACGGCGAAGTGTCGGGACACCTGCTTCTGTTGGGACGAGTGCTTTGATTTCGTATGCTAGGGAGAAAGGGGATTGTCCCGTGTTGCGCCGCGGGGTTGTGCGATAGGACCACAATACACCGTCGAGGTGGTCCGCCCATGCTCCCTTCCTTCGACCGAGTCGTTTCTTGAGTCCATCGACGATCGACTTATTCGTAGCCTCAGCTTGGCCATTCCCTTGAGGGTATCGAGGGGTCGAAATGCTGAGACGGATTTGCCACATGCTCAGAAAACGTATGGCGATGAGCGAAGTGAACTGCGTGCCGTTATCGGTGACGATCTCGTACGGGAGTCCATGACGACATATGATGTTCTTCCATATGAAATTGGTCACATCCAAGGACTGAATCCTCGTAAAAGACTCCGCTTCTACACATTTGGTGAAGTAATCGGTCAGCACTAGGATGAACTTTCTTGATTTCGATGCTGGCAGAGGTCCTATAGCGTCCATATCCCAGCGCATGAAAGGATACGGAGCTGTCACGGTATTCAGCAGTTCGGGCGGGACGTGCCGCATTGGTCCATGGCGCTGACAAGCTTCGCACTTTGCCGCGAAGGCTTCATAGTCGGCAATCATGGTAGGCCAATAGTGTCCATCCTTTTTGATCTTGAGAACGAGTGCAAGTCCGCCAGAGTGGTTGCCACCCTCGCCTTCATGTACCTCCATCATGATTCGTTCAGCTTCCTCCCGAGTAACGCAGGTAAGGAACACTCCGGACGCACTTCGGCGAAACAGTTTTCCATCCAAGAGGATGTATCTGGCACTTCAGGCCTTCAAACGCCAAGCTGCCCATCGGTCCGGCGGGACGATGCCTTCGGAAAAGTAAAGTTTGATCTCAATTTGCTAATCGTCCGGTGGCTTTGTAATGTCCGTCAGATCCTATATTGGCTCGTCGACTTCCATTGGAACCGAGTCGTCGTTGAACACAGCTATCTGGCTGTCTGGGTCGATGCTAGTAGCGACGATGTATTCGATCGGGATGGTACGCCGCAAATCAGGGTCGGAGCAGTTCGCCAAAGTTGCGAGGGCGTCGGCCGACGCGTTTTCGTTCCGTGGGATCTTCGTCAGAGAAAAAGATGTGCATTCCCCGGATAATGTTTGGACTAACTGCTGATATGCTCCATTCGCTTGTTTTTGGCGTCAAATTCTCCGCTGAATTGGTTGACTACTAATTGGGAGTCACAGAAGACTTGCAAGTGTGTCACTCCGAGTCCTCACGCTAACCGAAGTCCCGCAAGGACGGCCTTGTATTCCGTTTCGTTGTTTGATGCTTTCAAGTTGAGCTTTAACGCTTGCTCGAGAATTTCACCAGTGGGAGACCGGAGAATGAGTCCCACTCCGGATCCTTGATTCGTCAATGAACCGTCGACAAACATTGTCCAGTGTTCCTTCATAGGGGTGGGGTTACCGAGCTCAGGAGATAATTCGGTAATGAAGTCAGCCAAGACGTGCGACTTTAGGCGTGGGCGAGAACGGTATTCGAGGTCGTATTCGCTTAGTTTGACTGTCCATTTTGCCATGCGTCCGGATTGGAGGGGACTATGGAGGATAGTTCGAAGTGGTTGGTCGGTAAACACGACGATGGAATGCGACTAAAAATAGGGTCAAAGTTTCCGTGCCACGACGATCACAGCGCAGGCCAGCTTTTCCAGCATGGGGTATCGTGATTCCGCGTCGTTAAGTGCTTTACTCGTGTAGTAGATAGGTTTCTGGTCTCCGTGGTCATCTCAAACTAATACACCGCTAACGGCCGAACTGGAGACTGAGACATAGAGGTACAATGTTTCACCGTGTTCTGGTTTGACTAGCACTAGGTGGCAGGTCAGATACTCCTTCAGTTGCCGAAAAGTGATCTCGCATTCTTTGTCCCAATGAAAATCCTTGTTTCCGCGGAGCAGTTGGTAGAAGGGAAGGATTTTATCCGTTGATCGGGCGATGAAGCGATTTAGAGCTGCGATTCGGCCTATCAGGTGTTGTACCTCTCGCTTGTTGGTCGGCAATGGAAGTCCTAATATGGCTTCGATCTGCTTAGGATTTGCCTCTATTCCCCGTTCGGTGACGATGTACCCCAAGAATTCGCCTGAAGTGACCCCGAATGTGTACTTCGTTGGATTCAGCTTCATCTGGAACTGATCGAGGATATCAGATGCTGAATGTGTTGCTCTGCAATCAAGGACTTGACTAGCATGTCGTCAATGTAGACCTCCATAGTTTGTCCGAGTAGATCAGCGAACATCATGTTCACTAGCCGTTGGTAGGTTGCTCCGGCATTCTTCAATCCAAACGGCATTACCTTGTAGCAGTAGGTTCCCCTATCCATGATGAACGCTGTTTTTTTGCGGTCAGCCGAACTCATGGCGATCTGGTTGTAACCCGCGAAGGCATCTATGAATGAAAGCAGTTTATTTCCCGCTGTGGCTTCGACAAGACGATCTATATGCGGTAGAGGAAGCTGTCCTTAGGGCATGCTTTGTTGAGATCGGTGAAATCCACGCAAACTCTCCACTTGCCATTCTTCTTTTTGACCATGACTGGATTGGCCAACCAATTGGGGTACTGGACCCTCCATTATTTGATCAGCTTTGAGTAGTCGCTCGACTTCATCTTGGACTGCTTTGGTCCGATCCGGACCCAAACGCCTGCGTTTCTGCCTGATCTGCTTGAACGTGGGGTCGATGTTGAGCTTATGGCAGATGACATCGGGACTTATCCCGACCATATCCTTTGTTGACCAGGCGAATGTAGAAGATCAAGATTGTAGAAAAGTGATCAGCTTTGTCTTTATATGGTCCTCGAGTTCGGCCCTGATGCCAACAGTTCGTAAGGGGTCGGAAGGGTCGATGTTCGCCTGGATGATTTGACATTCCGGAGACTTGAGGTGATCTCGCTCCGGCTTGTGGGGACCGGTAAGATGGTCCCTGCTCTGTAATTGCTATGCGTCCTCGGTTTTTCTCTGCTTCTTTTCAATAACGGAGCAGGATCGGGCTATCCTCTGATCGCCGTAAAGCGTGCAGATTCTTGTGGTGGTCGAGAACTTGAGACAGAGGTGATTGGTCGATGGTATGGCTTGCATTGCGTATATCCATGGTGCTCCTAGGATGGCGTTATAGATCGAAGGCGCGTCGATGACCACGAACTTGGTCTTCCGGGTCACTCCGCCAGCTCACACTTGTAGTTTTACATCGCCCATCGACATTTTGGCGATCCCATCATAGCTCGTCAATGTGCGAGTCTTGGGTTTCACCTGCTCTGGTGTGACGCCCATTTTTTCTAGCGTTTGCCAAAATAGTATATTGACGGTACTTCCCGTATCGACCAGGACTCTTTCGACGTCAAAGTCGCCCATGGCGACTTCGATGACCAAGGGATCTGATTGGGGGTGTTGGATCCCTTTGGCATCTTCTGGTGTGAATGATATGGGGTCCGTGCAGAGCGGAGGTTCATTTGGGGCTGCCTGTAGACTGCAAACTTGGCGCGCCCTTTTCTTTAATGCGCGGACGGAGTCGGCGCAGTCCTCTGGTGGGCCGAGTACCATAGTGACTCAACCTCGGGGAGGCGAATTGGACCGCTCAGGATTTTGCCCTCTCTGCCGCTTGGGTGGGCCTGGTAGTTTGTCTACCTGGGGTATCTCTTCTTGATGATTTGCCAGCACTTGTTTGGCTGGCTGTTGAGCACCGTTGGCTGGACCGTTGTTCATGTAACCTCATCCACCACCTCCTGTGTCGCGGCCACCGTTAGATCATCCACCTCGCCATCCCCCCTCGGCAACCTCTACCTCCACGGATGCTTTTTGGCTGAAAGACGGCTTCGACTTCGCCCGAGAGATACTTTCCGTACAGGTAATTCTTCAGATGGACGCACTCGTGTGTGGAATGGCCGGCGATCATGTGGAAATCGCAGTACAGCTCTTTTGGATTGGATGGCTGCTTGTTTTGCCGTCCACTTCGGAGACCGCGTGAACGACACCCTTCTTTCGATCTTGAGGATCGTGATGCTTCTGGGGCTCGTGGTGATCGTCACGAGTTTTAGCCTTTGGGAGATGTGACGGTGGTTTGACCGTTTTTGCGGCTATTTGGGCGTCCTCGTCTTCGACGAGTGCGAATCTGGAGGCTCGATGCAGTGCGTCGTCGAGGTCCTTGGGTTCTCGGATATTGAGGTCCTTCCGTAACGGGGAGCCGGGAATCAAGCCTTTTCTGAAGGCAGCTATTGCGGCGTCCTCTGGCACGGAGACGTTTGCCAGTTTCTCCTTGAATCTGGCCAGGAAACTGCCGATAGGCTCGCCGGGTTCCTGAACCATCTCCCAGAGGTCCGAACTTATCACGCCTCTTTCGATGAAGATCCGATAATGCTTGAGGAAAGCCGTGGACAACTGGTCGAAGTTATCGACCGAGTTAGATTTGAGCCTAGTGAACCAAGTCAGAGCGGGTCCGGAGAGACTATCGACGAAGAGCTGACAGTAGCCGATGTCTCTTTGTTCGTCAGTAAACCGTGCCTTCGCCACGGTCGCCATGAAAGATGTCATGAAGTGAACTGGATCCTTGTCTCCGAGGTTGGTTGGAAGCCTCAGCTTGATGTTCGGTATGGTGGCTTGCAGGATTCGTTGAGTGAAAGGAGTTCGCCGAGTGACCTCGACGATCTTGTCGATTTCTGGGGCCGTACTGATAGCTCGATGGAGGAGCGAACTCATGCCTTGAATCTGCGACTGGATTTCCTCGATTTCTAGGCAGGGTCCCGTGTTCGTTGAAGGGGCGATCAGGATAACCGAACTTCCATGTATCCGTGAGTTCGGGTACGTTGGTCGGATGCTCGATGTCGCCTGAAGGGGAGGATTCCTCCGCTCGTATTGTACGTCCGAAAAATCGAGACGACGAGTGAGACCGCCTATCCCGAGTGTGGGTGATTGTCCTGCAGAAACTTGCGATGGGGTCATGTGGGTTGCGACAGCATCGACCCTGCAGTTGGTATCGGAAATCATCTGGTAGATCTCCTTCGTCATGGTGCCAAACAAGATCTTGAAGTCTTCCATGGAGACGACCTGCGGGTTTTGGATTGCGGTGGTAGCATGATCAAGGAGATTCGCGGTGTGTACCCCACGTTGCTGTTCCACGGTGTGCGTCGTTTCCCCCGTTCAAGGGTTGTTCGTCCGTGCGCTCCGCGTCGAGGTTGACTAGCTGCTCTTGAGTTTTCCCTGCCTCTTGGTTGGGCTCTTCTTCGGATCCGATTTCAACCGGGAGTTGGAGGGAGGTATCAGTCAGATCTGTCGACGCGTTGATGGGGCAACGAACGTACATGGCGGTGGCCTGGTTGGCTGGTGCACCGCTTTGTGTTGCAGTGTTGTCTTGGGCAGACACGATGCCTGTGACATCAGACATGCTGGAGGCGGTGCGATTTGCTCCGGTGACTTCGTTGGTGATTGGAGACATCATCGTAGGTTTTCGAGAGAACTGCTTGGATGCGCTTCTCTTAGAGAAATAACTTTTAGCTAGAGACGATTTGCGTCCCCACAGACGGCGCTAATTGTAGAAACTAGGTTTCCACAATGAATTTGTTTAGGGTGGGAAACAAATTCAAGAAAGTTATTTCTCTGAAAAGTCGATCTAAGCTTAGGAATTGAGAAAAGGGGTTTAGGTCTTTTGAACTAGGGTTTATTTCTAAGAACAAATAGAGAACTGAATTATTGTATTCAATATTGGATGATTTACAATGGAGAAGTTTCCCCTTATTTATACATGTTCATAGATTACATAATATATTAACTTTCCTTATCGGATGAACTAAGATAAGGAAAGTTGCTTCATTCTTCGAATCGGCCGCCGGACGAAGTGAAAGCCGGCTCTTCTTCCTCAAGGCTGGGCCGAACAGGCCTAAAGTAACCTAATTAGATTCTTAACCGAATTCCCAGTTAAATAATTGAATTATTTTTCTGGTTTAGTTCGGTATTTCGGAGGTACTAAATCCCGCACCAACAAACCAGAAAAAACGTTAGAGGTTACAAGAAATAAAAGGTTTTACAAACATTATAACAGCCTATAAAGCGGTTCATCAAAACAGTTGATACAAATGAAACATAGAATTAGCATAACGTGAGAGCTTATCCGTCGCTGCATTTTTGACTCGTGTAACATGGTCAAGATAATTACTGTAACTTTTTATGGTACTTATTATGGTTAAAAGCATATTTTTTAGATTTCAAATGGTAACTCTCTTTTTTTTTTGGCCAGATCAAATGGTAACTCTTTATGCTTACATTTAAGTTTGCTTTGATTAAATTTAATACTAATTACTGTAAAATCTTCAAAATTTCAAACAAAAAAAGAAATGAATTAACATGTATATCAAAAATATTTTAAGCTAGAATAATTATTACTAAATTTATGTGCGATCGATTCAATATTATACTTTCTTTATCACATCTCATATAGTCTCATTCACATAGGAATAAATAAACCTAAACATATGAAAATATATGAGAAAATTCAAAATACTATTATAGTCTTTTTTTTTCCACATATCATCTAATATTATATTCTATTATATTTTTTGTTTCTTTGACATAGGTTCAAAAAAATTAATTACAATTTACAAACCAGCATATAGTCGAGTCTTAATTTAGTTAAATATATAAATGGCACGTTCTAATGTATCTCTAATTCTAATATGTTAAAATCATGGTTACTCCCTGCACAATATAAGACCGACTTCTGAACCCAAAACACAAACACGCCTTTAAAGGCCGCTAAAATTAAAAAGGATGATGACACGTTGGGTTGTTATAAGTTACAGGGTTGGCTCAGATCGTATTAAAATTATAGACCCGTGACCCTGTATTTTTATCTCTTCTTTAGCCACAAAGACGATTCCTTGATTCACTAACACACAAGTTCATGTTTCACAATCTCTTCAAGATCTAATTGGCTTCAAGTAAGGTTCTAATTTCTTTTTCCCTTTTATCAGTTTAAATTTTGTGATCTTAGATTTTGAGCTCTAATTGAAAATTTGATTATGTTTACAAAATTTGATTGTATTTAGTATTTACGGGTTGTGATTATGTTTACAAAATTTGATTGTATTAAGCTCTAATTGATAATTGTCAATTTGATGCAGTATGGATTTGCAGTCATTAGAAAGAATTGCAATTCTAAATGCTGAAAATGATTACATAGAGATGGAGATGAATGAAGAAGGTCAAGCAAGTATGACTCAGGGACATAGTCAAGCACAAAGCATGACTCAACCAACACAAACACCTAGGCCACGGCCAGCTCGACGAACTCGGAGAAGGACTCCACGCATTCAACCGGTACGTCCAAAACGTCTAAGAGCTAAATGGTGGCTAGAGTTTACTTCTGTAGGAATAGAGGAAGATGGAAGAGAAAGAGCTAGATGTCACCATTGTGGTATTAAGTTAGTAATATATACTAAGTCATTAGGAACATCAACATTGAATCTTCATCTAGGTCTTTGTCCTAATAGACCTCCATCTATTGATAGGCCTCAGTATGATCACAAAATAGATAGAGAGATGACTTCTGAGATCATCATATATCATGATTTGCCTTTTAGATATGTTGAATATGAGAAGGTTAGAGCTAGGGATACATTTCTCAATCCGGACTGTCAACTTATATGTAGACAAACTGCTGGAGCTGATGTGTATAAGAGATACGAGATAGAAAAAGCAAAATTGATAGAGTTTTTCTCGAAATACCAAGGCAGAGTGTCTTCAACAGCAGATTTTTGGTCTGCTTGTAGTACAGTCATGGGTTATATTTGTGTTACTGCACATTACATTGATGATAGTTGGAGGTTAATCAATAAGATTTTGGCTTTTTGTGATTTTAAACCTCCACACAATGGTGAAGAAATTGCTAAGAAAATTTATGATAGCTTAATGATGTGGGGTTTAGAAAAGAAGGTTATTTCTATCACTCTAGATAATGCTAAAGCCAATAATAGTATGCTGAAGATTATTAAGCATCGTCTTGGTAATGGACGGTTGTGTGATGGAAAGTTTTTGCATGTGAGATACTCATCGCATGTTCTGAATTTGATAGTGAAAGCAGGGTTGGATGTAGCCAGTAGTCTTTTGGAGAATATTCGAAATAGTGTCAAATTTGTAAAAGGATATGAGTTGAGGAAAGAATCATTTGCAACATGCGTTGAGAGCTTAGGAATCAAAGGTGGAGCTGGGTTATCTTTGGATTTTCCAACTCGTTGGAACTCAACATATGAGATGTTGGCTAGAGCTTTAAAATTCAGAAAAGTGTTTGGTATTTTGAATTTTTATGAGAGAGATTATAGTTCATTACCATCAGAGGAAGAATGGGATCAAGGCGAAAAAATATATGACATGTTAAAACCATTTCATACCATCGCCACATATTTTTCAGGAGTGAAGTATCCAACAGCCAATGTTTATTTTATTCAAGTGTGGAAAATTGAGTTGTTGCTGAAAAAATATTCTATTTGTGATGATTTTTATGTGAGAACAATGGCTCAGTTGATACGAAAGAAGTTTGCAAAGTACTGGAATCAATACAGTATCATTCTTGCTACGGGAGCAGCTTTGGATCCGAGATTGAAGTTGCAAATACTTGAGTCAACTTATGACAAGGTCGATTCAAGCACTTCCAAGGAAAAAGTTGAAATTGTTAGGAAGAATCTGGTTCTGCTTTATGAATAATATAATACCAAATCTGCAAGTCTTTAAAAGTCTTCAACAACACCTACTCCAGATGAGCTTCTCTCTGAATCACCACTTGAGGATGATTTGAATGATGTAAGTATCTTTCTATGTCTAAGATTATAAGTTCATTATCATTTTTACACATCATTGTAACTAATTTGTTCGTATTTCATATCATAGGATCTATTTGATCTTGAAAGTGGCCTCAAGTCTAGTTTAGGAAACCGCAAATCAAATTTGGAAATCTATTTGGATGAACCTAGACTAGAGATGAAGACTTGTACATTCATGGAAGTGTTAAGTTTTTGGAAAGATAATCAGCATCGATATGGTGATTTAGCTACCATAGCATCTTATATTCTCAGCATTCCAATCACCACTGTAGCATCAGAGTCATCTTTCAGTGTTGGAGGTAGAGTCCTGAATCCTTACAGAAACCGACTTCTTCCCAAAGATGTTCAAGCATTAGTTTTCACTAGAAATTGGTTGCATGGATTTGCAGAGTTTGAAGGTAAAAATTTCAATTGTTTGCACTTGCTAATTTGTTTTAAATTGTTTGACTAACTTATATGATAATATTTTAGGAGACATTGAAGATTATTTTCTTGATGAAGATAATAATGATTCAAAAAATAGCAGGAGTCTGAGAGTCTAACACATGATGAGGTTGGTGATTTAATAAAATTATCTCTTTGTTTGTTGTTCTTCATAAGGTGGTTGTGTTTAACCTGGTCTGTTTTGTTTCTCACATTTTAAAACTGAGTTTAGGCTTTTGAACAGAATAGAGTCTGAGAAAAACGTGAGGTGGATTGTGATGGGAGACGACGACATTGTGTTTTTCCCGGAGAATATCGTCAAGGTTTTAATAGGTGTTTGGCCAGGAGTTCAAAACTGAGTTTTTAAATAGCAATGATAAACAGATTGTGATTTCTTTTGATTTGAAGTAGATTTGAGTTTTGAATTTTTAGAACTGTTTTATAGAGCATGAGTTTTGGATATTGATGAGTTTTTGTACTTTTAGAACTATTGGATTTGAGTTTTGAAATAACATGAAAGAAAGTTACAGGGCCAGGGCTGAGGAGGGTTTCAGCCCTTTAATATTAATTTTACAAGGTTTTTTTCATATTCAGGATTTTAAAGGGCTGAATGTAAACATGGCTAGGGCTGAACAGGGCTTAAAAACCTCTTTTAACATCCCTAATGACACACATTTAAAGACTCATTCTCACATTCAACAGATCGATTCTAAAATAGTGAGTGATCAAACTTCTTTAAAACACACAAATAAAAGTCTCATAAACTAATCTTAGGCCATGAATGTTTGAGAGATTTTATGTAGTTTTTAGATTATATATTTTAGTATTTTGATTTTGCAAAATAAATTTAGAAACAAATGAAAAATTAGAAAAAAAATGTTTCGTAGAAGAAATCTCAAAAACTCATTGAAGTGGATTTTGGATTTTGTTAAGAAATTAGTAAAATCTTCAAGAATCTGGATTTCTTTTTTTTAGGGAAACCATTTTTCATAAAATCTTGAATGGTTAATAAATGGATAAACCAAAAACCTTTTAAAAAACATCATCCATTCAAGGCCTTAATTTCAGACCACAAACTGGGTTCCACAACAAATATAGTATAGATTAGGTTTTCAAGATACTCAACTTCTTAAAATAAAGATAAGCCTGATAGGCATGTGCCGGTGATAGGCATGTGCAACAAGTGCATTTGCACTGGGACTATACTAAATTTACATGTATTTGAAGCCTATTTTTCAAAAATTGAACAAAGACTATAACAATTTTTGCGATTTTTACACCGGCCCTGTCCACAACTATCATAAAGTTGGCACTATGGCATCTCTAAGTCCAACATAGCGGTTGGTGTTTTAGTCGCTAATAAACCTACAATGATTTAGTTTTCATCAAGAAAAAAACAGAACTCGATAGATTAGAAATCTCAACGTTTTCAGATAGATATCAAAACAGGCCTTTGGTTGCTTCTTCACTCACCAAGGTAGGGTCAACTCGGGCTTTGGAAGAGTCCTCATCTTTGGACTCAAACCTAGAATAATTCTTCAGATAGCTAGGAATCAAGGGGAGCCTCCTCCACGTACCCACTGGGGTGAAAAAGAGCAAGAAACTAATTAATTAAGAGCTTGTTTGAGTAAAAAAAAACAGTTAGACAATGACAAAACTTGGGCTTAGGATGCTCTTAATTACCCTCTGTTCATGTTCTAGACTAGAGAGATGCATGATGAAATTATCAAAACATGTGCTAGTTTTTTGCTTGCACACAGAGCAAACCCAGAAGGCAGGTTTACCCGTTTCATTGCACTTATCCTCCTCAAGTGTCCCTGCGGACAAAAAAAAGAGCAGCTAGTTCAGAAACATTCAACAAGACCGAGAGAGAGAGATGAGGACAAGGACACACCTGACAAAAAAAAGTTTTCCCAGAGTAGGTTAGTGGAGGCGAGAGAATCAAATGGGAAGTGGCGAGAGAATCAAATGGGAAGGGGAAGATGGTGTTGTATCTCTTATTTAGAAGGCTGAGAAGATAAGACACCTTTGGTACTGGACGGGATATAACCATCAAATTAGGTAGATTCTCCAACTAACGGAGAAAGATACCTTGAAACATGGCTTTGTGACCTATTTCAGATTTGGAGTAACCAGGTTACAAAACTATAAAGAGTCTCTCTCTACTTATCAATCATCAAGTTACTCTAAGAATGAGAAGAAGAATATCCTAACCGTAAGGGCCGTGAAAAAGAGAGACTCCAGCGGAAAAGACCGCTTCTAGGATACCACGAGGGACCTTTGATAGTACCCCAATGGCAATGATGGTGATAGGTTCAAAATAGCCTAATTTCCTCAAATTCCGTTTAATACACGAAACCACCCGACGAAAATCATAGCCATCAGGAACAGGAAACCTCTTTATGTCCCAATAGACCGATACTGGGGCCAAATCTGCCTCCATCTTTCAAAAGACTATACAAAAAAAAACAATTAAATTCAAAACGAGGTCTTCAATCTAGAACGAGAATCAAATATGAACTGACACCGAGATAGAGAACTTTGCTTATATGTACAAATATATAACTTGTAGGGAATCGATGAAGTTTCTAGGTGATAACAGGATTTTCACCCAGGGTATCAATTCCCTATGCAGTTGTAGTACAAAGGGTTATCAATCCAAATGGTTGTTATGCTAGCAAATAAGATATGATTAGAACAGAGCAAGTCAAGCCAAACAATTATAGAGATTTTATCTAACAACCTAGAAGAAATAAAAAAGAACAATAAAGCAAGAACCACACGACCTAAGTACTCGATGCAATCATTCGAGTACAGGATCGGGTGGGGTGATCGGATCAAGTAGTCAAGGATGAACAGCTCGAAGGTATACACGAAGCTGGTGGTCGAGTACCAGTTCGAGTAAGGGGTCGAGTTACAGAAAAAAGTTAAACAATCAAGATACGAAAGCTCCTAAGGATGGGGTAATTTACTCATAAGTGTTCCTGACTAATTTGGGACGTCCTACATGCCTCAAGCAAATATTCCCTAGACAATGAATCCCTTAAATCTTGTTAAAACACTCTCGTGATAGAAACAATCAACCTTGGTTACTCCCCTACCCAACTCTCGTTGGAGAAACATGACCAAGCAGGCATTACAAACCAGTTCATTATTGTCAATAAACTCCTTACACATCTAATCTCTTAGGCTAAGTGAGTAAATCTCTAGCATTGATTGTATCAAGCATTTCAACAACATCTCTGGATGGTAAAACACTCTAGATCTAGTCTCAATCTCTCGGTCTAAAAATAGCATTAAAAACACCAATCTAGAAAGGAATTTATATAAAGTAAACATTCAAGCTTAGACATCCTAACCGATCAAGAATACATATTTTCTATCCCATCCCTAGAAACTTTGTTTCACTACTCAGATCACACTGAAGAAAGCATAAAAACGCAAATGAAAGTAAAATGCATTGTATTGAAAATAAAATAAAAGTAGTAGAGTACAGAATCGAAAACTAGAAAGAGTAGAAAAAGAAAGCAAAATCGAATACTAACAAAGTGGAAAAAGTTTTTGAGTCCCTCAAAATCTATCTCAGAAGCTCTCGCTCTCTGTTCTGAGTGTCTGCGGCATGCTTGGGGGTTATATATGGAAACCCTTTTAACCTAGCTGCTCAGTCCTGCCCGAGGGTCTGCTCGATCCGGTGCACAAGGATAAGGTCGGGTTGTTCCTCGGGCAGGTCTTCAGGTTGTTCTTCCTGCTCTTAAATCCTCTTTGATCGGGTTGAGGTCCGGACTGATCTTCTTGCACAATAGCTCCTTCAGGTACATGCTCGGGTTTCACCTTATTTTTCCTATTTAAGGCTCTAAAGCAATAGTTTTCATCCAAAATGCAAAAATGCAAGAATGAAGCACCCTAAATGGCCTAAATATAAATTCCTATAGTTAATGACCTAAAAATGTTAAGGTTAGTATATATATATAATGCAGAATATGGATAAAAAGGGTGTTTAAAACATGTAAATTAGAGAGTTATCACTAAGATAATGAGATAAGAGCGAGAATTTTACCTGAGACATAAAAGCAAAATTGGTTGGATCTCGATATCGACTAGGGTATCGAAATCCCTGATTGATAGAGATGATGATATACCAATGCTGCAAATATATAAGGTTGACTATGGACTTCGCTTCAATGGGCTTACAGTTTGTATGAATCAGTTTGTTATGATTTTGAGTTACATTAACTATAGTTTTTTTTTTTAACAGTTACATTAACCATAGTTAGATAGATACTGTTTACATAATAATTACTTTTGATAAAAATGGAAAATTAACATTCATTTTTTTTTTTGGTTTGGGTGATTTTCTTTATATGTGTCTACTAAAGAAGGGGCTAATAAACAATGATAAGTATATATTTTAATATTTTATACTAGTAGAGTCGGCATATCTAAGAAGCTGATAAATTATCATTGATATGAAAAGTTTTTTTTTTTTTGATAATTCAGGAGTGATCCTAAATGTTTTCTAGATCCAAACACTAATCTCCTGGGGCATAAGAATCCATATTAAATTTCGAACTCTCGTGGCCAATACTACTCGAACCCAAGTGGCGGGACTTTTCTCCCTTTATCACTTTATCACTGGACCAATGCTATTTGAAAAGTTTTATCATATAGTAAATTTCCATGAATCATTATCATAAACTAAATTCCCATGAAATCGATAGAAAAAAAAAGAATTATACATCGATGAACAAAACAAAGGTCAATAATTTTAAAAAACAACTATCTTATAAATTAAATTAGTGAAAACATATGTATTTTGTTTTAAAATAAGTAGATAGAAAAGAAAATTACTTTAGCATTAGTGAAAAGTAAGTCGCTGTTTCAAAATTGACCTTATTAATCAAATCATCAACATCGAATGAATTAATGAAATAAGTTAACCAAAAATTATTAAATATATATTATACATTATAGTTTATGTAACTCTGAATTACATAGTTTTTTGAATAAATTTCAATTCTAAATAATATTATCAACAATAGTTTTTTGCTTCCCCACTTTGTTTCATTTTAAATGGTAGTTTTTTTTTTTGTCATCTCATAAAACCAAAGAGTCTGAAACACACCAGTTCAAAGAAAAAAAAACAACACTAAAAACAAAATGAAACAAAGCATTATTCTTCTGCCCGCATTTGATCATGAAGCCAAGATGACCCTCCAAATGCTAAATAAGACTGAAACCTATCATCCTTTATAACACTTTTTGCTATAGCCGAAGCTACCTTGTTTGCCGAAGCTGCCACATGATGACACTCCCAGTAATGAAATTCACTCAAGATACTATGGATGTCCCGTAAAATATAACATTAACGTGGCCAATCTTGAGGCTCGTTGATGGCCGCTACCACTGAAGCATCATCAATGACTACTTCAATTTTTGTAATAGGAAGGATTAAGAGAGCATCCAACGACCATCTGAAACATCTGAGTGCAGCAAATATAGAAGACTCATCTTGAACAAATGCCTCGCGTGCATGAAAGAGCACATGTTCTTGAGAATCACGCGCGATCCAACTACCACCAGACATCGAAGACTTATTAATCCATGAGCATGCTATATTACACTTGACCACACCTTCTACCGGTTTACGCCACTTCTCCTCAAGCTTTGATGTCTGCATATGCAACCCAGACTCCATACTAGAAATTTTATTCTAAGCATCTTTCCACTGGGCATATTCAATTAACGCTTTTAAGACCAATTCTCTTAAATCACCACGCTTGCCCTGAAAGACGAAATTGTTTTTATACTTCCAAAAACCCCACAATAACCAGGGAATAGCCAATCTAGATTCCTCAGGAAATTCATTCCTCTCTATCAAGCCCAACAAATGTTCCCAGTTTGCTTCCACTTCAGTGCCCGAGAAACCATTGGCCGGCACAAGGATGTTAGCTAGAGCAAAAACCTGTCTTGCCACCGGGCAATTAAACATGGTATGGCATATAGTTTCAAGCGCATAACCACAAACAGAACATCCAATATCAACATGTAACCCTCTTGAAGCTAAGCGATCCGAAACAGCTAAAGCACCCGACAACATACGCCATAAAAAAATTTTGATCTTTGGAACAATTTTCAAACCCCATACCTTAGCTTTTAAACTATCATTCCTTTTATCCACCTCTAATCGCGACTCATAGAGAGACGATAATGCTCGACACAGCCAATACCCAGTCTTCACCGAATAAGAGCCTGACTTTGTATAAGGCTAGAAATAACGATCTGTCCTATTCTCCGCAATCTTCATCGCCAAAATCTGCTTAGCATCTAAGGGAGGAAAAAGACAATTGACCTTGTCATTATCCCAATTCCCACTCGTTGGATCCCTGAGCTCTGCGACCTTCAAGTTTACTTCAAAGACTGACTGTAAACGATATGGAGCTCTGGGATGCGTCTCAAAAAGCCATTTGTCATTCCAGACATACGTATCAGCCCCATTACCAATCAAATTCATCAAACCCTTCTTCAACAGCTCTCTTCCATGCATAATGCTCCTCCACGCATAGGAAGGTCTTGTTCCCTTTCCACACTCCAGAAATGAATTCTTTCTGAAGTATCTACTTTTGTAAAACCTGGCCACCAGAGACTCCGGGGAGTTAAGAAGGCGTCATGCCTGCTTAGCTAGCAGAGCTTGATTAAAATCTCTCAAATCTTTAAACCCCAGACCACCTTCATTTTTGGATTTACACATCTTACTCCAGGCCACCCATGCAATCTTCTTCTGACCTTGACAATTGTTCCACTAAAATCACGCATAGCACTGGTAATCTTTCTGCAAAGATTTTTGCTTAGACAAAATCACGACATCGCATAAACAGGCAAGGCCATGGCTATTGATTTCAGCAATATGTACTTGCCACCTAGAGACAAAGATTTGGCATACCATCCTTGAAGCCTGTGCTGCAACTTATCTCCAATAAAGGCAAGCAAAGCTTGTTTTGAACCACTGAAACACTCTGGTAACCTTAAATAGGATCCCGCTCCTCCCCCCTCAGCAATGCCAAGTGTTTGCTTTACCATTAGCTTAACGGATTCAGCAACCTTTCTCCTAAATGTAACTGCGGATTTGGCAAAAATTATTCTCTAGCCTAATGCTCTGCATACAAGTTCAGGCATTCAAGAATTTCATCACATTCCTCCTTTGTAGCTCTGCAAATGAACAAACTGTCATCGGCAAACAACAAATGTTGTACAGTCGGACATGACTCATTAAAGCTGAATCATATTATCCTCTGTTGTAGTCTCTTTCTTTCTATTATATGAACCAGAGCCTCAACACATAGTATGAATAAGAAAGGCCATAGCGGATCACCTTGTCTAATCTCCCGGTCCGGTTTGACAAACCTAAAAGCACTACCATTGATTAACATCAAGTATGTCACAGTCCTAACACAAAACATCACCCACTGTATCCACTTACTATGAAAACCCATCTTAACAAAGAGGCATTCTAAAAATTCCACTCCACACGATCGTAAGCTTTGGACATATATGTTTTGATTGCTATGTATTCCTCAACAAATTTGGCATTGGTTCTAAGAGCATGGACAATTTCATGGGCGATAAGGATATTATGTGATATTAGCCGACCAGCCACAAAGGCTCCCTGAGTTTCAGAAACCAGCTTTGGCAAACACTGCTTCAGACGAGAACACAAAACCTTTGAAATAATCTTGTACAAGACAGAAGAAAGGCTGATTTGTCTCATATCAGTCATCTGACTGGCATTAGTCTTCTTAGGGATGAGGCAAATATTAGTGTGATTCCAATCCTGAGGAAAACTCCCTGTTTCAAAGAACCCTTGCACTACATCAATAATGTCTTGCCCAACTATATCCCAATACCTCCGAAAGAAAACCCCAGTCCAACCATCCGCCCCTGGAGCACTATCTTCTTTAATATTGAAAGCAGCTTGCTTAACTTCGTTCGCAGAAACTGGAGCCGTCAGTCTTTGATTCATCTCATCTGTAACCCTTGTCTCCATACCCTCAAGCAACTCTTCGAAGCTATCCGAATCAGATGACTTAAAAAGCTCAGAAAAATACTCAGCCGCTATATTACCTTTTGACCCCTCCTCAAAGTGCTCATTCCCATTCTTATCGATCAACGAATGCAGCCTGTTCTTCAATTTTTTAAATTTAAGACAACCATGGAAAAAGGCAGTATTTTTGTCATCTGCATGTGACCAAGCTTCCCTGCTCTTTTGCTTCCAATATAGTTCCTCATCACGGTAAGCTGCAGCCAGATCCCATTTGATTTGCTGTAATCTCTGAAAGTTAGGAAATTGTTTCGTTGATTCCTCCTCCAACTCTCTCCGTAACTTATGTATTAATGTCATGGAATTCGAGGGATTTGCTTTCTTCCACCTAGACAAGGCTCGTCTGCAACGCACTAAACTATATGTGACTGATCCTCCAGATCCAGCCTGTACTCTCTTCCAATGCTGCTTAATAATAGCGGTTGTCTCTTGTTTTTGAACCCATCTTTTATCAAATACAAAACGCCCTATGAACCTTGTGTGATCACCAACTAACCGAGTAATAATTGGTCTATGATCTGACCCCATGAACTCCAAATATTCAGTATTAACTCTTGGGAACAAATCAAACCAAGCACTATTGGCGAAGCTTTTATCCAAACGACATTGTACCCATACATTCTCTCGTTTGCCATCCCAAAAAAGACGATTTCAAAAACTAGGAACCTCTTTCACTCTACAGCTTCTCGCCATTGTCCGAAAGGGAAAGAAAGAGCTCTCTAGTCTTCTTGGTCCTCCCAGCTTCTCCGAATTATCCATGATTTCATTGAAATCACCAGTAAGAAGCCAAGCTTCATTTTTTTGGATCTCAATTCTTGTAAACCGCTCCCAAACCTCCGGTCTTAGATGTCTGACAGGATCACCATACACAAAGGTGATGTAGAAGATTAGACCACCTTTAGTAATACGCGTATCAATTATCCTTGAGTCAGAACTTAGCACTTCCACAGTATAAATGTCTTTCCAAAACAATGCTAGTCCACAACTTAAACCAACCGGATCCACTATATGAACTTGATCATAACCCAATCACTCATTAATCCCAAAACGTGTTATCTAAAGTGTTTAGTTTTCAGGAAGAACAAAAAATTTGGAAAATATTTCATGACGCATTTCCCTAAAACCTCGAACTGCCGAGGAGCTCCCCATTTCCTTAAATGATGGTTTAGGAAATTTGGTTCTTTTTTTTTAGATTATGGTCTCGTTATCTTATACAAATATTTATTACTAGTAAGAAGCCTTATACAACAATGAATTATTTAAAACCAAATCAAAATTCGAAAAGCTTTTAGCTCCATGACAAGTGGCGTTGTTTAAGATTTAAAATTATCCTAATATCGTAGCACGAACAAAATCATAGCCAAGTACGACTTTTATATACATCTACTCTCTCTCTCTCTCTCTCGAAGATTCCGTGTTACAGAATCATTTCCACATTTTAGAAATCAGAATTTTCACCAAACTCTCTCTTTAGCTCCTCTCTCTATGGATCGTAGCCACCAACCCGAATCCACGACCCGACCCGGAAACACCGTGGTCCTCTCCATAGACTGTCTAAAAGGAAGCTCCAAAAGCGAAGAATGGAGCGGCGATATGCTTCAAACCGGAGACATAGTGGAAGAGATCCGGATCGGTTCAGGACCCGGTTCGGCTATATTCAAAGCTCCGTTCAAAGGGGGCAAAGCTTGGCTTCAAAAGGTTCTACACAACTCTTTTAGGAATAAAGAAACTTCCATTGTTGTGAGAGTTCGTCGTGGCTCCGATGAGTTCTCCGATCTCTCTGCTTGTATTGTTCCTAATGACTCCGCCGGGAAGAAACAGTACATGCTTAGATCCATTGATGACCCGAATTATACCGTTGGGTTTTCGGATCGGACTGAGTCGGATTGTCTCGGTTTGCAAGGTGAGTTTAACTCGGTTTTGTTAAAATATCTTCTCTTTGTTTTGTTCTTTGTACTTTGGTTGACTTTTCGTGGCTTACGTGTTGACCTTTTCCTTTTAACTCATGTCGTGTTTCTCAGTTGGTGAATCTAATTATTGCTGTTTTTACTAATACGTACGATTTTTTTTCTTTTTGTATTAAGCTTAAGTTTTCATACTAATAAAATGTGTTTTTGACATAGAAGGAGCATGTTTGTGTGTCTTGCAAAACATTAAAACGATTTCATTTATTTGGAGTTATAATTTGATGATTAGTTATAAAACTGTTTCGTTTTTAACTTTAACAACAAAGAATATTTATTTTTAAAATATTTAAACCAAGAATGTTACTATTTCTTATTTTTTAATATTTAAATTCTTTTACATGATTTGTTTCATTATTTTATAAAAATTATTGAAAGTGGAATGTTATTATTTAAGGATTAATTATAAACTAATAAGACTGTTTCGTCGCTCAAACTTTAACAACAAAGAATATTTGATTATTAATTATAAAAACAAAAGTTCTTTAGACGAACTAACCAAGACGAATCTTACTATTTTCTAATTTTTTTATATTAAGAAGAATCTTTTAAATGATTTGTTTTCTTTTCTGATAAAAATAATTGAAAGTAGAAATGTGGAGATGCGGGGTATCGATCCCCGTACCTCTCGCATGCTAAGCGAGCGCTCTACCATCTGAGCTACATCCCCAATTTGATAAACAATGTGCAGAGTCAAGAGGATCAAGGATGGTGGAAGCATTGGTGAGAGCAAAGCTTCAAGATGGTTATGTTTCATATCCATGGGAAAGACGAATGCAAGAAGCTTTACCGATCTCTGGTTCTAGCAATTTCCTCTCCATTCTTTTTCTTCCCAAAGCTTCTGGTAATATATAGACATTGGTCTTACTTGTTAGTCACACATTCATTTTTATAAATCTCTATGTTTGAATAATGTTTTAACGATCTTTTCCGAAACTATAGCTTATGGTAGATCAGGTTCTCGGTATAATGACTTGGAAGACACACTTGCTCGTGCTAATGCTTGGTTAAGTTGTTCACAAGCCAATGGTGTTCCTATTGTCTTTATGAATATTCAGACTGAATCTTTGCTCACAAAGGTTAGAGATTTTGGTATTTTTTTTGTAACATTGTTTCTATGTAGAGAGATTGATATGAAAATGTTGATTGCATTGTGTTTTATATGGAAAAAAAAAAGATATCAGGAGAAACAGCGTCGGCAACGGTTAATACGACGTCACTTGCGGATTTGTCGAATCTTGCAAACGCAAGTCTCTATGGTTTCGAGGATTATCATGGAGTTGATATTGGTGTGGTGAGAGCGGTTAGGCTTTGGTTTGCTCCTCTTGGTGTTGAGTTCCCACTCGAAATCAAACTCAAAGATGACGATACCAAACTTGGCTTCTCCATTAGCCGCACTGAAGAGGTAAAAAAAAATCTTTATTGAATTTGTTGCATCACTAGGGACTAAAATTCAAATCATGGCTTTTATTTTATTTTTTTGGTAATATTCGGGACTTTTTACTACCCGTTCAGACAAAACTACCAAACAAAATCTTGTTCTTCCGCTTTATAGAGTTATGACTTTAAGATGTTTTCACACACATCAGATTTTGTTTACACCTAGAAAAGTTATCGTTTTATGAAGGTGGAGTTTTACATATAATTTAGCAAAACACTAAACTTTATGAAACAAAAAGTTAAGTTGAATACATCAATTTTTATGAAATCATAATCAACTACAAAAATATCCTACAAACCAAAGATATATTGATTTGTAAATTAAGACACATTTTGTAACATGATTTTGATTGGCAGGAGCTTTTCAAATAAAAATGAATTAGGAAAAAAATTTACATTTTAATATTTGAATTGAAACATTTCCTGGACAGGGTTTCATTTACGTTTCATCAGTGACGGACCACGAAGACGATAATGCACCAGCTGCAAGATCAGGTCTAAGCTCATTGTACAGAGAAGCAGCCAAGGCATCACGTCGTCTAGTGGTTTCCCGTGTGGGTAACCAGAAGGTATTGCCTTGGATGGTCTCATCCACAGGAGCAATTCGCTGCTACGACACGGTTTCGCTCAGCCAGAAACTGTCACTGCACCGTCACGCAAAAGTCCCCATAGGCCTCCACGTCTTTCTCTGGGACACCTCTGCCACGGCAGATTTCTCCTCGCCTCCCAGGAGTAGCAGTGCTGGGACTCACTTGCTGTTTAGTAGCGAAATGCTCGATTCCACCGAGTTTCCGCGGCTTAGTGAGGTTATACCACCGCGACAAGTTGGTGACAGACAAGTGATGCCATTGTCCGATGATGATGTGTTTAGATTTGAACGCGAAAATGCGGGCAATGCTTCGTTTAAGTTCCAAGAAATCCCTTTTACAAACGAGTCTTTGTGATGATGAAATTTGTGTGTGCTGTCGTTAATTTATGTTATATTTGGAGTTGGAGTTATGACTTGTGGGATATATTTTGATACGTGCATGTAAATAATTGGAATAACTCAAAGAGAGATGAACTAAGGTTAGTTAATTATATTAGATGTTTTAGTATGTAGTTTCCACCATTGATCTTTGTTTATGTTTTAATGGAAGTTTTTTTCTTAACTGCATAACTTAATTTAACTTAAATAAATCTCATGTTTCAGAGTCGACTATAACATATGTAAAAGCTCATATTGCATAATAAGGACTTCACAAGCATTGCCATCATCAACATTACGTACTCTTAAAATAATCGCCCTTGTCATAACTTAAACCATCTTCACTCACATTTAAATCATTGGTATTAATTATATATATATATATATATATATATATATTCGACCATCATAACCTCCGTTGGTGGCAATACAAACAGCTAACCTTAGTTCATCTCCTTGAGTGTTCCAACTATCCGCGCATGGAAACAATCGTAAGTCATGACCTAATCGACGCAGTCTAAGTGTCTTACTCAATGACTAGAATCGGATGAAAGAAAGATTGAATTATGACGAGTGTTTCAGAATTATCGCTCGACAAATTCCAAATTATTGTGTCAAGTTTCTTATATTATAGACAAAGCAAACTCATGTTTAACACATTAGTAAAACGTTGGTGTTTTCGAAAAAAACATAATACAAATTAAAATGTTTTGGTTTAGTGGAGAAGTTTGAGGTTCTTTTATCGTAAGATTGACTTAATTTGGATGGGCTCTCGATGACTCTTATCTATAATAACAGTGGGCTCATGTATCAAAAGATTTGCAATTTAGAGGATTTTCAACAAATGTCGCGTGATCTGTATGTAAATCAACGTCAACGATTTGTGATAATAGTATAAAATATTGCTTTAAGATGAATCAAGGGTGTACTTACCTATGAAGGTTTTGAATGACATGATTAATTAAGAAAAAAACAAATTAAAGGTGAAAAGTAATAAAATATTACAAGGGATATTTAACTCTTGTAATTGGAATATGGAAGTGACAACAAATTATTTATCTTTCTTAAAAGCACGCCGATGATTTTATTATTTTTGTATAAAAGGTTCACATGATGGGGTATTGCAAATACATATTGTCAATTTGCCATGATAAGTTTCTTTAATAAAAAAAATTAAGCTATAATATTGATTACTTGTAAGTTGTAAGTTGTAACCAATCCAGTTTCACCAGAAATGAACATGCAATATCAGCACCACCACCTAATATTAATAAATACACTATAATTACGTTATATTTTCCTTTTCTTGGTATGACTACCATTCACACGCACAAAATAATGGGTTTACATAATACTAAAAAAATAAATAGAAAAATGTTTTATTTCTTTGACATACTTTGATAAAAATGAAAACAAATACAACATCAAAAGAGGAAAAAACAAAAATATGAGTAGATTTAACAAAAAAAAAAAAGTCCTTGAAAAAGTTAGGGAAAAATGAAAAGTAACTAAAAAAAAGTTACTTAATAATGTAAACTTCTTGTTGGGTTCGTTCAAAGTTTTAAATCAAGTGGTGTATACTATATATAATAAAAATTTGATAAATAACTATTGTTGTTTTAAAATATATAGCTTTTAAATTATAAATATTTTATGTTTTGCAGTGAGCTGTATAATGTAACCAAGTTAGGTCAGAAATGCCGACCACAATTATAAATGTAAAATTTTCCAAATAAAAAAACCATGTGAAATCAATATTTTACTCTCTCTCTCTATTAAAAGAGAATAAAATAAAATAAAGTCGTGGAGGAAATGCACATCGAGCACATCACTATAATATTTAATTTTACAGAAAGATTAAGTTTAAACGTTTGAAAAATATAAAGAAAACATTAGACGATTAATAAATGGTTCGTTCTTATCTAAAACTCCAGGTTATTTAATTAATCTTCTTCTCTCTTTTTTTTTTTAATTTTTTTTTGGAGAACTAGATGTGCATTTCTATTGGTCAATGACTCGATGCTTCGTGGTCCCAAAATAAAATTGTATTTAAATGATTTTACGATTCATGATTGCTTCCATTTCCTGTAATTTAATTATTTATAATTTCATCAAATCTTTAATAGAATAAAAGAAAATGCCTTTTGCATTATGTTTACTTTTAAAATAAAAATTTCCATAATAGTTAGAGAAAGTGAAGAATAGCTAAAACAGGAGTTAAATAGGTCTAAGTTGTTTATAATTTAGAAATTTGTAAATTTGCTATATTTTTCAGAATAAATAATTTATGTCTACTAATATTTTAAGTGACTGTAACAACGTTCGACAACCTGAATCTTTTAATTCAAAATTTTCCACTGTCGTTGTTTATCTCCTTAAAAGATTTTATTCTGTTTTACAAATCAAAAACTCAAACTATACAATTTTACTTCAATAAAATAATGGTATTAGTTATTAGAAATTTTTTATTATTTTTGGGCATAAATTAGTTGGGTAGCTATAATTGTGACGAAGACTTTGGGAAATGTAAAAGGAAAAAAATGAATGTAAAGCCAACACATAAATATATTTAATATTTTAAAAAGTTTGCAAATATAAAATTAAAGTAAAAGTTAACAAAGACCTTCGGATTCCCACAATTACACGAAACAATATAAAATAGGAGTAAGTAAATAGTAAATACTAACCATCAGAATTCAGAACTAAACATAACAAAATATTTTATTTTAGTTTAATCTAAACATCCACTTATTTTGACATTATTTTTTTGCTGTCATGCATAAAATTAATACCAAAACTATATTAGAATGATCCTGTGGTCTCAATGAAAGTAAAAGTGAACATGTATTAGGAGAATCATGTTCGTCCTAGATAAAGTTGACCTATATACTAACATTTCTTGACTCGTTAGATGATTGAAAACTTCATACATTTGAGTTTAACCCTATCATCATCGATCACGTTTGTCATGTTAATATTGATCAAGTGAAAGAATTGGGCTCCAAATTTTTTCCATGGAATAATGAAACAAATGGGTAAGTGGGGGAGAAGATTAGAAGTTGGAACTTTTAATTACTAACTTTATATATTTTTGAGGAAAACTATGACAAAAATATATATCTATTTGTGCGATTTGATACGTTTTTGCTGGCCCCATGTAATTGTCATTCTTGCCTTTGGCCTTCTTTAATTGTTAGATGTTAAATAAATTTAAGTTATTTCTAGTATAATTTATTTATTCATCATTTTAGCAGCCTAGTTTTACTTGTCCTTTACTCCAAAGCCCGATTATTAATTAAGGAAAAGTATTTTTTGGATTGGAAAATTTTGAGTATTTAAAAATAAAATAAAACCCATGGCAAGAAAAATTGTATATTATTATTTTAAGAGAAACCAATATACACGCAGGCCATTGTCATTCACAAATTGTTTTTTTTCTAATAAATGAATTTTGTATAGCCACTTTAATTTTTGTCTACTATACTGTTTTCTTATTTAATTATTATTTTTATTTATTAATTCTTTCCCATCGGATTCCAGCTAAAAAAACACGAATATATATATATATTCCTAAAAAAAGAAGTTAATAAATAATTTCATTGTGAGTTTAGTATATTACAGTAACACGCTATTACACATTTCCTTTTCACAATATTTTATTTATTCAATATTAAAGTAAAAATGGACAGACATGGAAAAACAAAAAGTTACGATGGAAATTAGCTGAAAGCATTAAACAAATCATACAATAAAAAATCAAATCCATGATCAAATACCATTATTTAATGTCAAGATTCTAAAAAAAAAAATAGATTATCAATATTTTATTTATTCAATCTAAAATGACATAGCATAAATAAATCTAATTTCCCTCACTTTCTTCTCCAACATTTTCCTATTTTCCTTCCTAATTTTCCAACCTCTGTTCTTAGCAATATATTTCTTATATATTCAGTTTAATTTTCTTGTTCTAGATCTTAATTATATTTCTTTATCCTTAATCATCTTTTGTTTATCTTTAATCAAAAAAACCCAAAATCTTTGATTTTTCTTGAAAAAAAGTTAGAAGAAAATAAAGGAAAACTAACCAAA
>NC_141881.1:4482487-4518070 GCF_030686135.1 Camelina sativa | reverse complement strand
GCATGTCATGATATTAGACTTATTAGTTGATGCTATATGTATGAAGAACATATGAATAAATAATATAATTAATAATAATTGTTGGTGAATACATGATGTTAATTTAGGGGTCTTATATGTTTTTAGTAAATAACTTTTAAAATCTACTATGAATTAGAAGGGCAGCTTTTTTTTTTTTTCTGAAGAGGGAGGAGTAGGATCCTACTTGGGATTACCGGAGTGTTTTAAAGGCTCAAAACAAGCTTTGCTTGCTTTTATTGGAGATAAACTGCAGAACAGGCTTCTGGGCTGGTATGCAAAATCTTTGTCGCTGGAAGGCAAAGAAATTTTGTTGAAATCTATCGCCATGGACTTACCAGTATATGTGATGTCTTGTTTTCGTTAAAGACAAAATTTGTGTAGAAAAATTACAAGTGCCATGCGTGAATTTTAGTAGAGCAATTGTAAGAAGATTGCTTGGGTGACGTGGAGTAAGATGTGTAAATCAAAGACTGAAAAAGGTCTGGGTTTTAAGGATTTGGGTGATTTCAATCAAGCACTGCTTGCTAAATAAGCGTGGCACCTTTCTAACTGTTAGAATTTGGAGAGAATGAGCTGCAAGATACACTCTACTCCAATATAAACTCACAAGAACACTTAAAGTGGAATTTGTGTGTTATGTGTAAAGCCTTTAAGATACAACTCAATGAGAATGTTCTTAAGATAAAGAAGGAGTTATACATGCCAATATAAGTTGTGTATACTCAAGAATAAGTATGAGAGGCAACAACACTCTCACACCAAAGATAACCCAATAACCCTTTAGAATAGTTTAGAGAATATTGTAGAGAATCAAATGAAAGAAAGGTGGAGACCAAGCATTGCCAAAGCTTGGTCTCTCCATGAGATTATCAAGACTAGATTCTACCCATTTGAGTGTAAAGAGACGAGTTTAGTAAAGGGAAAAACTCCCCATTGGAGAGCTTTTGGTACATACTAATAAGTTGATCTTGATAAGGATGGAGAACTACCCAAACTATAGAGGCTTTAGCAACGCTATTACAGTTTCTATGGCCAGTAAAATCAGACGCAGAGGGAACTAGAAGGGTTGTACTCGATGCTCTACTAGGGGGTCTAAAAAACTTCAGACTCAGATATGTAACAAAAATAAATCGAGGAGCTCTATCTACCAGGGTTCGCAAGTGTGATTTGGGCTCAAACCTGGATTGAGAAGAATTAATTTTGGTTTGGTTTGTGGATTCAAACTGCAGCGGGTGAAGCGGAAGATCGATGAGATTAAGAGCAGCACCACGAACTGAAATGGCCAGAGGTGTAGGAGGAGGTAAAGGAGTTGCCAGGGTTAAAGCTTTTCCAGTCACCATCTCGCTCAGATCCGGCGTCAAGACAGAGATCCCTTCCGACATCAACCAAGTAGAACACTTGGTGATTGGGGATGAACCCAAGGAGACAGGAGGTGATAAGGATGACTTCGAGTGGATCCGGTAAGATAGACGACAAGCAGGAACCATAGGGCACTCCGAGATCTCAGATTTGTCGTCGAAAGGCTGGGGTCTTGAGAGAATCACCTCACCAAGAAGACCCACCAGATGAGCTGAAGGGGAGAAGAGGAATTGAAGTTGTAGCAGAGCCGGAGTAACTTGGGGAACCGGTGAACCTCCGGTGGGTTCGAAAGCAGTCCAGAACAGAGTGTGGTAAAGAGGAGAGGATGGCTGTGGCAGAGCAAAGTCCCAGCGGCGCTGATCTGATTCGACGCCGCCGGGAAGAGAAGTCTCGAAGATTGTGCTAGAAAGAAACGGCTAGGGCGAACCTGTTTTTTTTTTTTTTTATTAAAAACTTTACTCTCAGCTTTTTTGTACAGTTTTTTTATACAACTTTTTTGTACAACTCTTTCTTACAGCTTTGCTCTATTCTGTAACAGCTTACAGTTTTTCTATACAACTTTGAGTAAGTTACCAATCAGACTCTATATTTACTTAGATATTTTTGAACATATGTGCCATACTGCCATGTGTCATGTGCCATTAACTTTACATCAAGTTTTTAAAGGTTTTTGTACATAAAGTTGGTCAAGGTTTGGTTGGAATTTTTATTTGGACAACGTTTGTAATTGTCTTCTTCTTCTTAAGTATAGATCTTGGTTTTCTTATTAAGTATAGATCTTAGTTAGAATCTTATATTCTTGTAATTGTTTATTTATAAATCTCCTCATCCTATTTGTATTTTATATTCTCTCATCCTTAATGCGTACAATGGTTAGGTAGAATATATAAAAAATATATTTCAGTATCGTTAGATTTGCATCTTTTTTTTAAAAAAAAATCTCAATCGCAATCATCCGCAACCGCAAACGCTTGAGAAAAACCACTTTTGAAATTCAGTAATTTCAAACGGTCAAAAGCGATTGAAAACGATTTGCGTGATTGACACCAATCACCAGCAACCGCTACCTCTCACAAACGCTAACTAATCAACACTTAAGTTCCACACGACACCTACAAAAATCAGTGGTTCTGTACCTTTATATTATTATTTTTTCCTCAAATGAAATATATATTGATTAAGATGGATCATTACATTGAGAGTTTCTTAGCCAAAGAGGCTTCAATACAGAATTAATGTAATATGTAGAATCAATACAACCAAATTTTGCTAGAGCATGAGCTACACTATTACATTCTCTCTTTGTAAAAGTAAAGGAAACTTTTTGTAATTTGGATGCCCAAAGATTAATATCTCGAATGAGATTTGTTAAAGAAGCATTCTGTGTTTGTCTATTAACTATTTTGATTAAAACTTCACAGTCTCCTTCGAAAACCAGTGAATGATAACCCCTGATTCAGGCCTACTGAATCGCAGCTAAAAGTCCTTTTGTTTCCACTTCTAAGGGAGATCCTACTGAACTTAGTCTTGTTGCTCTCCATACAAGTACTTCTCCTCGATTGTTTCTGAAGATCCATCCACTTGTTGCTTGTTGTGTATGATAATCGAAACTTGCATCAAAATTGTATTTAATAGTTGGATGTGTTGCCATGTTGGAGGTAGCCAAGTGATTTTGTTCGTTCTTGGGATCGGTAGTGGAGTTGCTAAGTGTTAAAAGCTAGGAATCCATTCTGTACTTTTATCTTTATTATAGTAAAAGAGAAGTACAACTTGCATTTCAGACGAAAATGCCCCTCTCGAAATTAGACTGAAGTCAAGTCATTAAGGTTAAATGAGACATTTCAATATTATGGGTCGGGTTTTAAATTAGAAATAACCCGGCAATTATTAATCGGATATTGTAACAGAATTATCACTTTCTCGACGGACCTACTAATGGCTCCCGTCAAACGAATAATGGACTATTATGGGCTGCAAAGAAAAGGGATGCAAATAAGTTAGTCTATATTCTTATAATCTTATTATCAAGTCAAACGATTAAATACATTGATTACGCTATTCAATCTCATAACTTAAATTACTTAAATTATTTAATTTGACAGATATCAATCTTTTAATAATATTCTAAAATCTTACTAAGACGCATTTTTAGTTTTGTAATATATTCCTAATTCAAAATCTGATTCAACTTCTATCCTTAACTACTCCTACAATATATATATAGTCATTGTTAAGAATATATTACCTAATTAACTACGAAGATTTCGATCCCACATTACGAATATACCCTAAATTATACTATCAATACGTGACGACTTCCTATAAATACGATGATACTAATCGAAGGTTCAATCATCATACCTTCTTAACTTTCTCCGTTCTGTATTCTTTCAAGCCTTCTTCAATGGCAGCCGCTCTCGTGCCTATCACAGATTTACAGTACATTAAACCATTCAAAACAGGCTAGAGAATTCAAGTAAACCAATTGTGAGTCTATAGAAATATAATATAGATGAGCTACTCTTTCTTATTATTATTATTATTCATATATAATATAGATGATCTACAAGTTTTCTAATTTGTACTTCAACAATTTATTTGTTAGGTTACCAAAAGAGGTCTTAGTATGACATGTTCTTGAAAATAAGCCAGAAGAAGAATTGGCTCTCCGACTACTTTCTTCTGCTTCCACAAAAGAGAATCATTTAGATGTGTTCTTAAAAACACAAAAGTACTAAAACTAAATCGATTCAACTGATTAAAACTGTTTATATTATTCTTTTGTTTTGGTAAAAAAAACTGTTTATATTCTAAAAATATATATTTTAAAACCTCTATTTAGTCGTCTCTAAAGTCACAAGTACTAAAGATCATCTTTCTTATACGGGAGAAAATTTTGATGTCTTTTACAAAGAGGTCCTTCAAAGTGGTAGATGCTTGGAACAAGGTAAATCACTCTTTACTTTGGAAATGATTTTTTATTTTTCCATTCATATTGTAACTCTGGTTTATAGTTGTCCTAATCTCAGGTTACGACTGAGATAGTTTGAATACAAGACAATTTCTTTTTTTTCAGCAGTTGTTCAAATTCGGTCATCCATCTAAAACTTGCATGTGTATGTTCATATACGATGGAATATCTTTCAATTAAATGCTCTAATCTAAAGCTCAAATATTCTCTTCTATCTTAAGTGAAAGTGTTTTTGTTTGTTTCACTAATACTTTCGATATTATTAAGTGAATGTTTCATAATAAGAATACTAATAACTATATAGCATCAAAAGAATTAAATAACTGACCTTTTTATAGTGCTTCCATTGAAAGAGTTGACTGTAGAGAGTCTGTTTATTCCAGATTTTCCAAGAACTATAGCTTCCCAAGAACTCACTTGCCACATTAATTTAACTGTTTTTTTTTGTTATAATCTTCTGTACTGTTTTCAAAACTTCTCAATTTGTATATCCTGGAATTGAACAAAACAATATGAATGGTAATTAGATTCATATAAACGCTGTACACAAAGAGTATACCTATAAAATCGAAACAATCTAAAAAAAAGCAATTCGAAATCATAATCAACTTACCAAGGCGATTGAATTAGTTAGTCCGTTCGATAAACTAATGGGTCAAAACTGAATTCTCCGACTGATAAACACCAAATAGATTTAACTAATTGCAGCTTCTCTCCTTTTCGGATTTAATACTTTACAGAAAATAGATTTGGTGGATTAATGAAGTAGTGAATTTGATTATACGGTGTAATTCGAGAATCAAAACTCTAATTTAGGGATTTGAGGTCGAGAGAATGAAAGATGGTCGTTCAAAACGATGGAAGATGTTTTTTGGTGAGGAAGAAGAAGTGAAAAAAAAAGTTTGTTTGTTCGGATATCAAGACGGAGGAAAAAAAAATTTGACCAAAAAGGCCAACGAAGCCTAAATCGGAAATGTCTCCAAATTTAGACCCAAACCCAATATTTTATACAAACACCATTTTAAATATATAGCCCAATCTTATTTACTTACAAGTTAGTATAATATATTTTAAAAAAACGCAATTAAAATTCATAAACTAAAAATTCAGTATATATAAACTAGCCATGGACGTTCGGTTTAATCGGGTCATTCAGATCAGGTTATTTGGTTTAAGGAAAATTCGGTTTTCTCATTGTAAAACCGAATAGACCCAAATGTCGGTTTTCTAAAAATTCCACCGAATAAACCCACCACCGGATGTCGGTTTAACAATAAAAAATTTGTATACTTTTTGACAATAAATAAATTATTATTTAATTATATTTATATCCCATCAGATTATATGCTTCACTCTCTTTTGTTCCTTTTAATTGTATAAAATTCATATTTTCTCCAATATAAACGATTACTCTATCGACAAAATTATTCTAACAATATCAGAATATTCCCCTGCGCTGTAGCACGGATCCGATTCTAGTTATTTATAAAATCAGTATTGTACTTATAAAATGCCCACCACGTCAGCAGTAACGTACATAGCTAGTGATTCGTTTGTTTCGTCACACGTACGACTCGCAAATAATCAGGTTTTTTTGAAGTAATATAAAAGGGTTACGAGTGGACTTGGCGAATTTTCTCGAAGCAATTTTTTTTTTATGTAGCAAAGTTCCCTTTATGGCGGCTCGTTGGAGAAATTTTCAATTTCTTCGTTCCTCTCTTCATCGTCGTCTATCACTATGCCCGACCAGAATGGGAGGTTTAACTCGTGAGTTTCTCTTTTTCTTTGTAATAGATTTAGAACCGGATATATAGAAAAGTTCATGTCTTTTTATTTTGTAGCTGGTTTTGTGACGGAAGATATAAACCCTAAGCAGTTTAGGCTATATGAATGTTTCCTTGGAAATTGTCAGATCTAATAGGACCGACCTGACGTGTTCTAGTGTTCTTAAGTTTTGTAATAATTAAAGATTATGTATACCGAAAATGTAACAGAAAATCACTAGAATGTTTTAAGATTTTGTAGAACAAACAGATTTAATAGGAACACCATAGCTGTCTGTCAGATTTATCATTATTATATCTGATGCATCTCATTGCAATTCGTGGTAATAGAATCCTCCCACAACATCATAACACTGAGATTCATATGACTGTAAATTGTAATTTGCATTTGTTAACTTATGAGTCTTAGAAATGCAAAAAGTTCACTATTTTGTTGATCCAAAACTCTTTCACAGGTCAAACGGAGATGTGAAGCGATTCGGTTACATTGTGAGCAAGAATCAGAACAAGGAAGCAGAGAATCCAAGTTTTGCTGACCTGACATTATGTCTCTTGGAAGTAATAATATCTCAGCTCGACTTAAAAGATAATATTCGTGCATCTGCTGTCTGCAAAACATGGCGCGAAGCCGGTCTATATGTCCGGAAGGTAGACAAGCCTCCTTGGCTTATGTACTTACCAAAACGTGGAAACTTGTTCGAACTCTATGATCCATTGCAGCAGAAGATGTACACACTGAATTTACCCCAGTTAGCTAAATCCACGGTGTGTTACTCAAGAGATGGATGGTTACTAATGCGCAAACCCACTTCAAACGAAATGTTCTTCTTCAACCCGTTTACTCGTAAGCTCATTAACTTACCAAAATATGCGTTATCATATGATGCAATCGCTTTCTCTTGCGCACCTACATCAGGTACTTGCGTATTGCTGGCTTTTAAGCATGTTAGGTATGGTGTGGTCACTGCAAGCACTTGTCATCCTGAAGCACCTGAATGGGTTACTGAGGATTTATATTTCCATCTTAGCTATGGCAGTGATATACTTAAGCACAGCAATATTGTCTATGCCAAACGTCGGTTCTATTGCCTTGATGGTAAAGGAAGCTTATATTACTTTGAACCTTCCTCTCGGGAATGGCGTTATAGTTATTTATTTTCACGGCAATGTCCCTACTTATATAACTACCAATATGAGCGGAAGAAGAAGAGAATTTTCTTGGCTGTGCGGAAAGGAGTGTTCTTCAAGATGTTTACATGCGGTGGTGAGAAACCGATTGTGTACAAATTAGACGGTTTTCCATTGGGAGGAGATCAATAGTGGTACAATTGATGGATTGACAATATTTACGAGCCTTTATTCCTCTGAGATGAGACTCAATCTCCCATGGATGAGGAACAGTGTTTACTTTCCGAGGCTTCGGTTTAATGTCAAGCGTTGTGTATCGTATTCGTTTGATGAAGAGAGGTATTATCCGCGTAAGCAGTGGCAAAGAACAGGAGGATTTATGTCCTCTTGAGAATCTTTGGATCAGGCCACCGAAGAAAGCTTTAGACTACATGTGAAGATTAAAAAAAAAAAAACAAATGGGAAAGCTTTTCCAACACCTTAGGTTACGGTGGAACCGTGGAAGAGTAAGATCATCTCAATTATCTTAGGGCTTAACTTTTGGTTATGGTTTAAGACTTTAAGCTTTATCTTTCTTTATTAATGTCTTTTGCATCTTCGGATTCTGTTTTTTTTTTTTGGATAAAGACTCTTTGGAGTTCAGGATGCTCTTGTTCAACCCTTTTCCCGTGAGCTCTTGTCCAAGTCATCAAGTGTGAGCTTTCTTTTCGAGAGATTACATTAAGTTGTCCTCCTATATTGAGATGTTGATTGGTTCTCCCGCAAACATTGTGTTTGCAGGTGGTAGTGGTTGCTAAGGATTGGTACCAATCACACAAACCGTTCACAATCGCTCCCAACCACTTGGAACGTTTGCGAGAGGTAGCGGTTGCTAGGGACTGGTATCAATTACACAAAATATTCCCAATCGGTCCCAACCGCTTGAAGCCTCTGAATTCCAAATGGTTGCGGGAGATTTTGGTTGGATATATATATATATATATGTATATATATATATATTTAACTTAAAACAAATCATGATAATAAAATATTTTTTTTATATCTCTACTTAACTATTTTACCCATTAAAAATGTAAGAAAATAAAGTATGAATTCGATTGAGCAGATTATAAAAAAAACTACAAGAAAATAAAACTCTAATTAATAATAATCCGGAAATTTGATGTAAATTTAATGGCACATCGCACATAAGTTCAAAAAAATCTAAACAAATATAACATTTCATCAAAAATTTAAGAAAATAAGATTATTTATGAAAATATTAAAACAAATCACCAGTGACTCTTCTCAACTCTCGCTTGATCATTCATACCATGCAATTGTAGCCCCAAGGAACTGCATCACAAAAATTGTTATGTGAGAAAGAAAACTAAACATATGTCTCTTCCAAACATCAAGTACATTGGTCTTTCATAATTAATTTACCTTGGTCTTGTAATTCAATGTGAGGAACTTATTGATTGTGTGAGATTTAAGAGAGAGGATCCACGATCTAAAGCATATATTTTTTCATTTATCACGTTACTTGATTATATTTTTGGTGAAAATGTGTAAAGTAATAAGTATTTCAGTATGGAATTTATTTGTTTTTTTGAATAATTATTTTAATATTTTTTAGTGAATTTTAACTATAAATCAAGTTTAATAAGTTTTTTGGTGTTTTAAAACATTTATATAATTATATTATATTTATTATGTTTTAAACCGCTATTGCACCTGCTGGTGCACCAGTCATAAAACTCTCCAAACGCACCCATTTTAATACGCTAAACCAGTCATTCAAAACGCTTAATAACGCTTGAAACCGCAACCACCTGCTTCCGCAATCTCCCGCAGCCGCAACCGCTGCATTTAAACCAGTCATGCACTGAATAATTGTGTCATGGTAGCATAAAACAACTAGTATGACTAATAAGAAATAAACAACTTTTTTTATATAATCCGAGATTCTTAACAAAAATGATGTCGAATATAATCTCTTGCGAATATGTGTTTATTACATAGCAGTTAACTTGATCATATTATTACATGATCCAAAAAAGTTTAGCTTTTACTTTTGGCTTAGACCATCTCCAATGTGTATCTCAAATTTTTTACTTTAAAATAGAGTATTGTAACTCTAAAATAAAACATAGATTTTATTCAATGTAACACTCTTTTTTTATTCTAAAATAAAGTTAATATAATAATTAAAGTTAAATATAGAGCAATCCTATCATTTACTATATTTAAGAGTAAGATATATAGTTTAATTGGAGCAAATATTATGTTAGTATGTATCAAACTTTTTTCTACTTGATATGTTGATTTTGCTATATGGTTGATAGAAGAAAAAGATGAGTCAAAAGTGTGACACTATAACTCACTAGATATATCATGGTCAAATAATTGATAGTACCTAATTATAATACAACAATGCAAAATAATATATATAAGTAATTATGAAAATCGTGAAGTAACCTTAGTCCATTGGTCAGTGATAAGTTCAACTGTAAAAGACACCATCACATCAAAGATTGAGTTTTGCCCCTATAAATGTAGAGATTTGGATAATAGACCGGTATGTTGTGGCCCAAAAAAATTGTAAAAAATCTGTATACTTGGAAAGAAAAAGGAAAATAGATGTTTGATGGAGAAAAATAAATAATTATAAAATAGCTGTTTGATCGGAAAAAAATGAATAATTAGAAAAAGTATATCTTATTATATAAAGTTTTGTTTTCAATATTACTCATTAACATTATTGTGACACATGTCAATTGTATCATTAAGATGTTGACACATGTCAATTCTAAATTTATCAAAACCTATTCTAAAAATGGTATAGAAAACTAAAAAAAAAGGAAAACCTAATTTTATTGAAATTATTTTTTAGAAAAAAACTTAATTTTATTGGAAATTTTAAATTCTTAAAATGAGTACAACTTTATTTTTTTTCTGTCAAAAATGTACTAGAAATTTAATAATTTTAATTTTTAAGTCTAAACCTTCTTACAGGTCCCTATGAATGTTAGGATTTGACTACTTGGTTGGTATGTTGTGGTCGAATGTTGACAAAAGAAATTTCAACCTTGAGATATTTCACATACATTAATAAGATACGTGACATGCTATTAATTGATTATATTAAAATATGTATATTTTTTTTTTTGAAAAGCAAAATGTAAAAAAAATAATAATTAGAAATCTATATAACTAGGTGAGGACCCAAACGATGTGCGGGTTTGAAGTTTAATAAATTAAATTTAGAAAATATATTAAAATTTGTTGTACGTTATTTATAAATTTTATTTTTGTTATAATATATTGATTTATATCTATTTACAAATATTTTAAGTATGTTACTATTAAAAGTGTATTTTTTACACCTAAATATTTTATATGTTACAAATATATTCTTTAACACCACCTAGAAAATGTCTATATGAACACATTAAGCCAACTATTTTACTTTCACTCTGCATAGTTTTTTTAATTACTATTTGTTGGCTCAAAAAATATTTCGAATAAAAAATATATATTACATAATATACTAATCAATGATGTATCATCACAATAATGTTGGACCACCATGGAGAAAACCTCGACTCCGCCCTCATCCTTTATAGAGAGAACCTTGCGTCCAACCTCCTCCACCATGGAGAGAACCTTGGCTCCGCCTTCCACCCTCGGAGAGATAACCTTGCCTTCACCTTCCTCCCTTGGGGAGATAACCTTGTGTTCAACCTTCTCCACCATAGAGAGAACCTCGGCTCTACCTTCCTATTTTGTGGCTTTTTTTAATCTCAAAATGGCTTGCTCCGACAACCAATGAAAGTAATCACCTTTTTCTAACGTCAAAAAATCTTTTGATAGTAACTAATGTTAAATTTCCCAATGTATCGTAAAAGTGTCTTCGACACACTATGATGTAACATCTGTCTCTGTAACGCCTCAACCGCCACCTTGCTTAGTGATCCTATGTCCACTCTCAGTCCATGGGGCCATTTTTCTAAGTGGGGCCTACATCTATTCTCTGCCCGTGGATCCATCCATATTCGATGCTTGGTTTGTTACGTCTGAGAGACTTTAAAAACTTGTTTACCGACTCTACAAATCAAGATTATATTTTCCTGTGTTTTGTCATCACTCGCACAGTTCCGACAATCACTTCCAGGAAGGTCACCCATCATAAAGTTCTCTCAGGACCCTTGACCGAAAAAATAATTGCATTTTGGTGACATATGTGGCCAAATCAATTCTTTTAAACCTTTCCGCAAACCAGGATGTCACAGTCTTTTAGCTCATGTGGATCTATCAATAACGATTTATGTTTTTCCAATCTATATATCTATGTTTGTTGTAAGATTGTGTTTGGTTAGCTTATTTTATCTATCTATTAGGTTGATGAGTAACTACTCGTTATCTCAATTTAGGATTGAATGAATAATGGTAACAATTATGTTTGCAAAAAAAAAAAGGGTTTATGACCAACCAATCAAGATTGAAAAATTAGAAAAAAATCAATTTGACATAATTAAAGAAACAATAGAAAATTATAGTAGTATATGAATCTCATATAATTCAAAGATGAAAATATAAATGAAATAAAAAATCTAAAAATACTACAATAAATTTTAAAATATAGTATTAGGAAAACAAAACGCATATATTAATCTTTTTTTGGGTCAATATATTAATCTTACATATTCCCAACTGAAAAAGAAGAAAGTGGGAGAAATTTTTTGTTTAAAAAAATAAGAAAAATTTATCTTCCCATTAAAAAAAATTTCCCAATTAAACAAAATTGAAAGCAGTGTTTTTGAATAAATTATTAAATATGAGATGATCTATGTTTATATAGAAGTGAGTATTTACAAAGTTTAGAATTAATAATTAACTGTATATTTTCCTTAATCTATTTTTCTATTTTTTGTAGAATTAATAACTTAACATTAAAAATAAGTAAACAATATTATAATTTTGAATTTTATGAATATATATATATATATAATCTCCTTATAATTATTTTTTAAAACTGTGTATTTTTTATAAATTCTGTATTTTTTGATAATTAATTATTTACATTATTAAATATTTTTTTAAAACAAAATATTTTATTTTTGTTGTAATCAAATTCCTCCTATTAAATATTAACTTTTACACATGTCAAAATATGAGATTGATAACTTGACATATGTCAAAATCTTGTTAATGACTAACTTTTAAAACCCAACTTTATATAATAAGATACCAATATACATATGTATATTAGAAAGAATACAAAAATAAATAAATAAAAAAATTAGCTTAAAATAGGTGTAATCATAGTTACAAATACTTTATAATACAACAATATTTTAAGTGTGGATCTTTAAAATATGTTGTTTTGTATATTTTGCTAAATATTTTCGTTCTTTGTTTGTAAGATAATGTATATGTTGCTAAATATTTTCGTTCTTTGTTTGTAAGATATGTATACATTTATGGATAAATTATAGAATTAAGTTTTTTTTTCAAATATTTGTATGGATTACGGACTTATAGTTCGTACTTGCGTTTTTGGGTATTTTGTTGGAATGATAATTTTATCCTTCTTTAGAACTACAAGAAACTTTTTGAGTTTTATTGTTCTGTTTCTGTCTATTTTGCGGTGAGTCAGGCGGATATGGGTTTGTAAACTCCTTTACATACACAAACACAAATTTAAACCTTAAATCTTAAAGATTAAAATTCGATTAAACAAAAGAGACAAGAGGCCAAATAGGTATAGAAGATGACATGGAGATGAACATGAATTAGATATTTCGATTATTCAATTAAGCAAAAGAGACAAGAGGCCAGAGTATAGAAAATGAAATGGAGATGAACATGAATTAGAGATTTTGATTCACTTTGAAAGCAAGAACATCAAACATTTGAGCTAATTAGTTTGGGGGGAAATTGAATTTCTTATTTTGATCCGATTGATGTCTAAGATTGGTGCCTTTGAGTTCCCTCTACATTATTTCCTTAGTATCTTTGATTCAAGACGCGATTAACTGAATTTACTGTGTTCATCGGAAGAGATGATATTTTGTCTATCATAACTAATTTTTGTCTATATATTTATTATATGTGAATTTTTAAACGCATATTTTGAGATTAGAAATCTTAACTTTGTAAAATCCGAAGGAATTAAGTCAACTGTCCGTACGGTTTGGAAGCTCCCAGGCACTTTTCCCAAGGCCATTTCACCAACTTTCAACGATGACCTTTTCCACCGTACCTACCCCTTTCTCCTCCGTCTAAGAGCACTCCTCCTCCGTACCTACCTTTTCCGGCGATATGTTTTTCTGCTTTTTACTGCTATTCTGGGGTTGCTTTTGACTCTCTCTCCGACCGGCGTAATATCTCATGCTTTCTATGGAGGAGATGCTAACAATCTTGGATCTGCTTCACTACCTCGGAGCTCCTGCTGGGACTAGACTTTCTCTGTTCTCCTTTTAATCGCTTTCTCTGCTTCACTTGGGGTCCTTTCCCTCCGTTATTGCACCTTTGCAGACCTGTATCCGCCTTTTTTCCGACTGTCTCCTGCAGGTAACCCGACGGCTATCTAGTTGACCGGTACCCTTCTCAGTTCGTTTCTTTCTTGTCCTCCACGGTTCGTAGTTTTGCTTGTGTGGTCTTACCTTAGAGATAATGTCGCACCGATACTCGAGATCTGACAAGGCAAAATGGGTTGCTGGCTCCTTAAAAGTCCAACGTAAATCTCCCGTTCGCATTCCTGACAGAGATACATCGGTCTTGGCTGCTGAAAATAAGCTCACTCTCATCGGACAAGTCACAAACCCTAAAGTTCAAAAAGCTAAGGCTATTGTGGAGTACCTCCCCCAGTACTGGAACCTGGAAAACAAAGTGGTTGGGAGAAGCTTAGGCCCTGACCTCTTCCAGTTCCGGTTTGAAGCAGAAGCTGACCTTCAAGGAGTCCTTAAAAGCTCCCCTTATCACTTTAAGCAATGGATGATTATCCTACAACGATGGGCTCCCATCATCTCAGCCTCGTTCCCAAACACTATTAACTTCTGGGTAAGAATTCACAAGCTCCCTGCCCTTCTATGGGATGACCAGACAGTTCGTACCATTGGGAAAGAATTGGGCCCTGTTATAGGCCAAGACTCTGCTGAAGCTAGAGTTCGTGTCGAAATCAATGGTCTGCTACCTCTAGAACGGTCTGTCCCAATCCGTCTCCCGTCTGGGGAAGCCACACTTGTGGAGGTAGAATATGAGAAACTTGAAAAACACTGCTTCCACTGCTTCTCTTTGTCCCATGAGAAGAAGCATTGTCCCCAACTCGCATCCCCTGAGAAACGACGTCCAGGCCCCTAGGAATCAACCAGCAACTCACGCTAGAAAAAATAGGTGAAAAGCGCAGAGCCGACCAGCGCAGGGAGGCAAGAGTAGAGTCCGAAGACAGACACAGGCCTTCTCCCCCGCGTCGTTCCCACTCTCTCTGCTCTCCATCACGACGTTCTCCAGTCAGAAGGTCAACTCACGATCTTCCCCCACCTCGTCGACCTCTGCTTAGACGATCCCCACCCCGACGGTATCAAACTGCATCAAGGCATTCACCACCAAGGGCTCCTAGAGGGTCCCCTTTCAACAATCATCAGATTTTTGAGGAAGGATCTTCGAGAAGCAGAACCCTTCCTCGCTCCTCCAGAGAGCACTATTATGATAGAAGCCCCTCCCGACGCAGAGAACATAATGAATGGCTTTCACTCTCTTCTGATCAACATCGCCTCAGAGCCCCTGCAGAACAGCTTATTCAAGGTAGTGGCTCAACAAAATCTGATAGAGAGGAACCCCAGCCTAACTTGGAACATGTAACTGGAGATCTTAGGCCTCACAAGGAGACACAAGGACCCCTGCTTCCTGACTCCTCCCACACTCCTTCCCCTCAACCCCAGAGAGAACCTCTTAGTCTCCAAACCACTCATGGCTCCGGGGGCGAAAAAAGCTCCTCTCAGTCTCGTCGTCCTGCCCTAGAGCGTCTCTCTGTAGGAGAGGGTTCAAACTTGTTACGCCCCAGTCACGCAAACTCTATGGATTCCAGCAAGTTGCAAGAAGTGGAGATTCAGTATCTCGAAGAGGATACTAGAGAGTGCCCTCTTGGCTCTGTTTCCGCTGGCGGGGGGTCCTCTCCAGCAGCGGATGGTGCGAGAATCCCGGCTACTCTTCGACTAGGTCCTTCCCCTAGAGGCCAACAACGTCGAAAAACTGCAAAGGCTAAGGCGGGAACTAGTAAAGCTGGAACAACAACTGGTGGTAAAAGGAAGGTTACTCGTGCTACTGCTAAGCCAAGAGGAACGAGAAGCCTTTTGCAAGGCACAAGCCTTCGTAAGATCCATTCCACTAGATCATCAAATCCCCCTAGAAAGCGTCTGTGTACTACTTCTCTACCTTGTAATGAGGATATTCCTGGCTCAAGTTTGGGACCAACTGCAGACCCTACTATTAACTTAATTCCTGCGTCTGTCAGACAGGAGGGGGATTTTTGGTCCCCGCAAAATCTCCTTCCTTAGCCATATTGAGCTGGAACTGTCAAGGGTTGAGAGGCAACCTTACAGTTCGTCGTCTTAAGGAATTACATCGTTGTTTTTCGCCACACATCTTGTTTCTCATGGAAACTAAAAACTCATATGATACTATCTCTTCCTCTTTGAAAGACTTAGGCTTCTCGTCCCAGTTGACTGTTCCTCCTGATGGACTCAGTGGTGGACTGGCAATCCTTTGGAAGGAAGGCATAACGGTGAACTTCTTGACTCTTCACCAAACTACATTGATACTAAAGTGACTGTGAAGAGAGTTTCGTCTTTCGTTACTTTCATCTATGGTCTTCCCGAACAGGAGAATAGAGCAACCTTCTGGTCACAAATGTCTTCCCTAGGAGATTCCCGAGAGTCAGCTTGGCTTCTTACAGGGGATTTTAATGATATCTTATCAAACGCGAAAAAGATAGGCGGACCTCCATGCTGGGAAGGATCTTTCACCAACTTTCGAAATTTTGTGTCACAGAATGGATTGTGGGATGTCAAACACTCAGGGGACTCCCTGTCATGGAGAGGAAAGCGCTATTCTCACTTTGTTAAGTCACGCCTAGACAGAGCTCTGGCCAACTGTTCATGGACCGAGCTATTCCCACAAGGAAGATGCAAATACCTCCGCTTTGAGGGTTCCGATCACAGACCAATTATCACATTTTTTAACTGCTCTGAGCGTAAGCCAAGAGGAATGTTTAGGTTTGACAGGAGACTAACCTCTAAGCCAGAGATAAGAGATTTGATCCTACAGTCCTGGTCTGATAAGGAAGATGAAGATGCTGACATAATAGCTAAGCTTAGTCGATGTCGTCAAGCAATAATCCAATGGACGAGGGAACAACACCAGAATAGCAGCCGGAAAATAAAAGAACAACAGGAAGCTCTTGACGCTGCCTGGTCTGAGATCATTCCCAATGAGGACAGTATTGCCACGATTACAGCGGAGTTGAAAAAAGCTTACAAGGAGGAGGAACTTTTTTGGAGACAACGGAGCAGGATCCAATGGCTGCAAGCAGGAGATAAGAATACAAGCTATTTCCACGCGGTTACACGAACTAGAAGATCAGTCAACTCCTTTTCGGTTATAGAAGATGATCAGGGAACAGAATTTGTGGAGGAAGACTAGATCACGTCGGTGATTGCCTCTTTTTCGATAATATCTTTACCTCCAACGGGAATGAGGATTTTCAGGTGGTTGATGAGACTCTCTCCCCAAAAATCTCACAACTCATGAATGAGAGCTTAACTGCAATACCGGATAATAAGGAGATAAAAATGGCGGTATTCTCAATTCATCCCGGGAAGGCCCCAGGACCAGATGGGTTCTCTTCTTCTTTCTACCAATCGTTTTGGACAATCATTGGTGAAGATGTCTGTCGGTCCATCCGAAGTTTCTTTGAAACTAGCTACCTCCATCCGCGTCAGAATGAGACGCATGTGAGGCTTATTCCAAAAATCTCAGGACCAAGGAAAGTGGGAGACTACAGACCTATCGCTCTTTGCAACACTCATTACAAAATTATAGCTAAGATCCTCACTGGCAGACTCCAGCCTATTCTGCCTGAACTTATCTCTCCATTTCAGTCTGCCTTTGTGCCTAACCGTGCGATCTCTGACAACGTCCTTATCACACATGAGATTCTTCATTTTCTTCGTACTTCAGAGGCTAAAAAGTTTTGCTCAATGGCTGTGAAAACAGACATGAGCAAAGCTTATGATCGAATTGAGTGGGGATTTCTTAAATCAGTGTTAGAAAAGCTTGGTTTCAGTGAGAGATGGATTAGCTGGATTTCGGCTTGTGTTAGCTCTGTGTCCTACTCCTTTCTCATAAATGGATCACCACAAGGACAAGTGATCCCATCCCGCGGATTGAGACAAGGAGATCCTCTCTCCCCCTACCTCTTCATACTATGTACTGAGGTCCTGTCGGGACTGTGTGTTAAAGCTCAAGACCAAGGTATCCTCTCTGGTACCAAGGTGAGCAGAGCAAGTCCACCAGTTAACCACCTTCTTTTTGCGGACGATACTATGTTCTTTTGCAAATCAAATGCTAGATGTTGCCAAGCGCTCACTCAGATACTAGCAAAATATGAAAAAGTATCGGGACAATGTATCAATCTTACGAAGTCCACAATCACCTTCTCATCAAAGACACCGGCAGAAGCAAAGGTCAGAGTTAAGAACTCGCTAAATATCACTCAGGAGGGAGGACTTGGTAATTACCTAGGTCTACCAGAAAACTTTGGGAGGAAGAAACGAGACATCTTTGCCTCTATTGTGGATAAGGTCCGACAACGAGCACACAACTGGCCAGGTCGTTTCTTATCTGGAGCTGGGAAACAAGTGCTCCTTACAACGGTTCTCACTGCCTTACCAATATACCCTATGTCATGTTTTAAACTCCCTGTCTCCCTTTGCAAACAAATCCAGTCTGTTCTCACACGTTTCTGGTGGGATGACAAACCGGAGGTTAAAAAAATGTGCTGGGTGTCTTGGGAGTCCCTTACTCAACCAAAGTATTTGGGAGGACTAGGCTTTCGTGATCTGGAGAAATTCAACGATGCCCTTTTGGCAAAAACGGGATGGCGGCTCCTCACTCAACCAGACTCTCTGCTTACGAGAGTTCTTCTTGGGAAATATTGCAACTCCTCAAGCTTTCTCGAATGTTCAGCTACACCAAGAGTGGCTTCTCATGGTTGGCGAAGCATCCTTACGGGTAGAGAACTGCTTCTTAAAGGACTTGGTTGGTCAGTAGGCAACGGTGCATGTATTAATGTTTGGAGGGACGCTTGGCTATCGCTGGATCACTCCCAAGCTCCATTTGGGCCACATACTGCAGATACTGCAGAGCTAAAAGTGCAGGATCTTCTATGTCCTGTCACAAATGATTGGAATGTGGACGTTATTCGTCAGATCTTACCTCAGTATGAGGAACCAATTCGTAAGCTTATTACCAGCTCTGTCCCGTCTACAGATGCTCTGGTTTGGTTACCTGAGAACTCAGGGTCTTACTCGACGAAATCGGGATATGCTATCGCAAAACAATTCCAACAACAGTCGACCATTGATAGCTTTAACTGGAACAAACAAGTTTGGCAAACTAAACTTCCCCCAAAACTGAAAAACTTTCTCTGGAAAATTGCAGCAGGGGCTCTCCCTCTGGGCTCAAACCTCGTAAAAAGAGGAATGGTTGGAGCTGCTAACTGTAAAAGATGCAGGTATCATGAGGATGAAGTGCATTTGTTTTTCAATTGTGGTTTTGCAGGTGAAGTCTGGAGTCTCGCACCCTTTGCGGCCCTACCAAACCCTTCCACACTCACGTCCGCCAAACTCTTGTTACAAAATGCAGTAGTTCTTGTGAGCCTCCCCCGTGTGGAGTGTCCCTAACCCCCCTGATTCCCTGGATCATGTGGAACTTGTGGACTGCGAGAAACCTGCTCCTCTTTGAAAACAGAGTCTACTCTGCAATTGACGTCATGCACAAGGCGATCACAGATGCACGACAGTGGCAGGAGGCCCAGTTAGCTATCCCCAAACCTTCCCAAAGACCTCTGGAAATCCTGACTCCTACTACCTCGGCTCAGTCTCATGTGTGCTTCGTAGATGCTGCATCGTGCCCAGCTTCAGGATCGAGTGGAGCTGGTTGGATCCTCAAAGACCAGTCAGAATTAATCCTTTCTCAGGCGTCCGCAACACGCCCCTTTGTGCCTTCTGCTCTAGCTGCAGAGGCGTTGGCGATTCGAAGTGCTCTGTTTCACATCACTTCAATCGCTCATTTCTCTTCAATCCGATCTCTCAAGATCTGTTCTGATTCTCAGGTTCTTATTAAGCTGCTCAAGACAAACGGAACCCACAAGGAGCTTAAAGGAATACTACATGACATTCGTTGTCTGCAGAATTCTTTCTCCTCTATCCTTTTTAGTTATATTTCTCGTTCAAACAATATGGAAGTGGATGCCCTGGCTAAATCCGCTCTCTCTGCTTCAGTTCTTGTAACCAACTCCTCCCTTAGTGGAGTTTAACTCTTTTATTTATCATCAGCGGTTTGACCAAAAAAAAAAAGAAATCTTAACTTTGTATGCTTAAATTTATGATTGGTTTGATTTAATTGAAACATAATATTTACATACGATTACAGTATAACCTTAAAATTTTGTAAACAGAAATCACATGTATAATTTAACATGCATATCACAAAAGCTATAAAATAGGAGTTATCTATTACTAAATTGTTGAGTTATTCGATATTAGAGTTTTTTTTTATCACACTCACATAGGAAAAAGAAAACCTACACATATGAAAATATATAAAAATTAACTGAAAATTAAATAATATCCCTGTTTTAAAAATCAGTCTCGCCGGCTAGTTAATCGCCGGAAAAGCGCTCGGCGATACCCAACCGCTGTGATTTTAGTATATTCGGCCAAAAAATCGGATATGTGAAAAAAAAAAAAAATTGTTAAATTTATGATGAAAATTGATTTTTTGAGATTGGATCTGAAGATTTTGTAATAAAGGGGAAAAACTAAGCTGTTCATGTTTTAAGTGTGCGCAATCAAAGGAAGAAGATGAAGAGGAAATACCGATTTTCCCTTTTCTAAAGTGAATTGATTAAAAACAAACTGCTGGGATTTAAACATGGGACATTTGACTCAGTTATAGAGACTTATATCACTGCACCATCGAAGTTATATGGGATTTTACACATGTAATAAAATATATATCTTCCAAAGTTAGATATAAGCCCTAAAACTAGTTTTCGATTACTTCCTGTATAATCTCCGATTTATTGATTAATTGCTAGGGCCACCTTGACCGCCAGCTAGCGCCTAGCGATTTCTAAAATAGGGATTAATATATAATAATAAGAAAACAAAATATTTATTTTTTAATTTTTTGACATATTATCTTATTATTGATATTTTTTCCTACATAGGTTAAAAGATTATATTATAAACCCAAGTATAATATATATTAGAGTTTCTTTAAAAAAATTAATGTGATAGAATTTATTTTCGATAGAATTAACATGTATTACAGTCATGTGACATAGTAACTTTAGAAACCAAACTTTGTATAATAATTAATAGTATACCAATCAATTAAAAATTTCATAATTCTTTTTTTTTATAATCATATTTTCACATATTTAATAATCTTTAGCCAACCAAAAAGACTACTGGTGAGTTAGCCATTATCTTTCGATATAGTCTTTTCTAATGGACCGATTTTGAGAGGCGTATCCAAATCCTACTAATATTGATTATCATGTAGGTATCCATAAGACCATAAGGATTTGTTTACTAATATTGATTTCCATATACTATTTTTTTTTAAGTCTTTGTTCAAAATTTAGTATTTATGAAAACATAATTAGATGTCTGTATAAGGCTATATATAATTTAAAATTGAGGAAAGTTTGACTAATTAAAGCAATGCTACCATAAAAGTCATATATGTACATACATATCCTTGCCACATGTTCATCGTTCCATGGTTTTAATGTTATATAAATTGTATCATTTGATTGAAGAAAAAAGACCACCGTACTTTGATTAATGGTATGAAATGTTTTTTGAATAGTAGATATTACATATGGCTGATTGGTCGTGTTTGGTATAAGGGTTTTCGATGATTTTTTTTTTTTAATAAATAATTTCATCATATCGTAATTTTTTGTTTGCAGATGCTTTAGATTTCATCTTTCGATAAAGATTTAGCAATCAATTTTTGTTGAAACCTGAACTTTGTTTTAAAAGTTATTTCTTTTGGTAATTAAGAAACCTGTCACCGAATTTTCACCTGAAATCTATAGGAGATTAGTTTGTTAAACAAAAATTGGCGCGCAAACCATTTACCAATTGTATCATGCCTTTATTAGTTTTATCGATTTTGCATGTAATTATAGTTTATAAGTTTTCGGTTTTAGGTTTTCAGTAGCATGAGTCTCTTATTCTTCGCCATAGTTTCACCACCCAATTCAAATGTTGATATTGCATTTCTTTCTAGGTTAGAGATAACAATAGAAGAAAAAGGCATCACCTCAAATGAACTGACCGGCACTTGACTAGGATCGCAAAGAAAGTTGAAAATCTCTAGTTTCAGTCTTTCTTAGCAATCCTATTCAATTTCCGTTTTGTCCATCAGAAATGTTGTCTTCTTATTCTTTTGTGATCCCTAATCCAGAAAAAAATGCACTACTATAACTTGAATGGACGGTAAAACTATAATTACAAGAGAACAATGTTATTTCTATATACTTATCTAAGTAATGTTGTCAGAAGTTTAACTCTACTATCATATCATTATATTTTAATTAATTTAAAACTAATAAAAGAAAAGCTTATATTAATTTATAAAATAATAAAACAATATTTTTGAAATTCGTTTATGAAATTATTTAACAGTTTTCATTGATTGTTTCAGAAATCATAAGAAATAATAACAAAATATATAGAACAATTACAAAACTAAGATTAATAATATATTCATCTAAAGCACTTACCACTAGAAAGAAATTGGCCCTAAATTGTTTAATAATGACATATATATATATATTAAAACTAAGATACAACATTGCTTATATATATATATATATATATCTAATTTATTAAATATTTTTTTGCACTACACATCGACGGAGTGACATTTTATTAAAATCTAAGAAATCACAAATGTTATATTTTATTCAATATAGTATATACAACTAAAATAAATTAATCAAAATTTCTAAACACGACCGCTTCAACACGGGTTTTGTATTATTGTCTGGATTTTATCAAATTTATATAATTCACGGATTTTAATGGTGTATCATGTATCAAAGATCGGTTGAAATTAGAGTATGAAGCTAAGTAAATTATATGTAAAAATTTATAAAATCTATAGAATAAATCAAATAAAATATCTACAATTATTTTATAAATAACAAATTATAGTAAAATTTATGCAAACATTTCTCCATGTTGTACACCACAGGTAACTATCTAGTTTTTTACAAAAATTATGCCTTAGAAAAATACAAAGGCCCCAAAGCCCAGTTTGTTCTATTAGATTAATGGTATTAGTACTATTAGATTAAAAAAAATTGTGGTTTTTATTTTACTACTTTTAATTTATTTTTAATATTTGCCATATGTCAACATATGATTGCACAATTGCAAAAGTGACATGTGATTTATAAGATAAAAGATAATCTTGCCACATGGAGATGTTATCTTATAATTAATTTTATAAATGATTTGTGATTTGCAAGATAAAAGGATAAGATTTCACAAGTGATTTATGATTTCTGAGATTAAAAAAGATAAGACTACCTAATCACTTAAATAGCCCCAAATCCAAAAGAACACTGTTAGAAGTTGAAAGTTGAAACTGAGAGACAACAAACCCTAATTAAGGTCTTAAGGATGCTGCAAGTGTCGTTGTCCCGTCAAAGTCCTCCGCCATCTCCTAAAATGGCATCACCTTCTTCGCTGTCACCTGCCATCGTCTCACGTAGAGGGTTTGTTACTCTCAAAACATTTTATTACAACTTATAATATTCAATTATATTGGTTTTTTTTTGAGAAGTTCGATAGTGTTTTTCTTTTATTCAGAATAATTAAACCTGAATAGAATCTGAAGTGAATCTAGTGTAAAGAGGTTTCTATGATATTAATAGATTTTGTAGAATCGGAAACATTTCAGTGTTCTTAAAACGTTAAATTCCCATGCAAAAAAGTTTTTCTTTTTCATTTTGTTTTTTTTATTATTTTATTTTATTATTGTGTTAGTTAGTTGATCATTTCAGGGTGTTTTTTTTTCTTAACTTTGTGACGAGTTTAAAGGTCAGGACTGGTCTGATTTGAAGTTGATTAATTGTTTTGTAGAACCAAAACTCTGAGCGAGAAGGCCCTGGATCCGAGTTTCGCCGACCTTCCAATAGACGTCCTAGGTGTAATAATGTCTCGTCTTATCTTAAAAGATAACATCCATGCATCAGCCACTTGTACGTCATGGTGTAAAGCTGCTGTATCTGTTCGGGTAGTGGAAAAGTATCCTTGGCTTATGTTCTTTCCTAAAGGTGACAACTCGGTCGAACTCCTCGATCCATTACAGGGGAAGCTGTACATTTTGAATCTGCCAGAGTTACCTAAATCCACTGTGTGTTACTCAAGAGATGGCTGGTTACTTATGGAAAAAGCAAAATCGAAAGACATGTTCTTCTTCAATCCGTATTCTCGGGAGCTAATAACCTTGCCAGAGTGTTGGTATGCTTTTGATGAGTTTGCGTTCTCTTGTCCTCCTACATCAGATAATTGTGTGGTTGTGGGGATAAGGTTCTTAGCAGAGTTTGTCATTATCAGCACTTGTCATCCAGGAGCTACCGAGTGGAAAACTGATACCGTCCCTTGTTATCTAAGACCGTTTTATAACCAGAGTAACATTGTCTATTGCAAAGATCGATTCTATTGCTTCAACGCACGAGGAACTTTGTTTAGCTTTCACCCATCTTCCCGTACATGGAGCTATACGGGTGCAGATCAAATCAAATGCCCGTATGTCTACGATAGAGAGAAATATGGATGGAGCGAGAAAGGAGTTTCCTTGGTAGAGAAGAAAGGAGAGCTTTTTGTCCTGTTTACAAGCAGCAACGAGAAGCCATTAGTTTACAAGCTGATCTCTGGGAAGTGGGAGGAGATGATTCCGACTGCACTTGATAGCTTGAACATCTTTGTCAGTTATTATAACAGTGAGCTGAGAAGTAATCTCCCACGGATGAAGAACGATGTCTACTTCTCAAGGTTTAGTTACAAGGGCCAACGTTGTGTAACGTATTCCTTTGATGAAAGCAGGTACAATCCGGACGAGCAATGGCAGAGATGGAGAGAACTATGTCCTCCTCAAAGCCTATGGATCGATGCGCCTCCTCAGAATGTTTTAGACCTTTTGATGAAATAGATAAGAAGTCATGTTTGATTGGGGATTTTGGGACCTGTCATTGTTGTGTTGTTGTTTACCAAAACAGTTTCGGCCTTTGTAATGAATGTCTTCTTTGTCTAAAGTTGACTGTGAACCATTTCTGATTCTCCTTGACCTTTGTTGATAAATCTTTACATTCTCGGCACAACCTTCAAAGTAACATTACAAGCTATAGACTTGTATGATCATCTTACATTAAATTCAGTTAGTCCTCTTACATTGAATATTTGTGACGTGGTGCCATAAATTTAATTACTACAAAACTAATAACTTAAATAGAATTGATGGGTGATAAACTATTTAAATACTATTTGTTTTTTTTTTCCTCAAAAATACTATTTGTTTTTTAAGTTTATTTACGTCATAATTAACGTCACGATATTTTATCCAAGATATATAAATATAAATTGAAGACCTAATCACTTAAAAAGCCGAAATCCAAAACGACATTGTACGAGTGTTAAAACTGAGAGACAACAAACCCTAATTTTGTGTCTTAAGGATGCTGCCAGTGTCGTTGTCCCGTCAAAGTCCACCGCCGTCTCCGAAAATGGCATCACCTTCTTCGATGTCTCCTGCCACCGTCTCACGAATAGGGTTTGTTACTCTCTCTCTCTCTCTCTCTCAATTCTCTCATTGGCGAAATTAAATCGAATCTTAAATGAATCTAGTGTAACGTTTCTATGATATTAATATATTTTGTTGAATCGGAGACATTTCGGGGATTTTTTTTGTGTGGTTGTTAATGTTTTATTTATTGTGTTGGTAGGATCTTTTGTTGAAATAAAAGACACGACCATGCCTAATTTGAAGCTGATTGATTTGTTTTGTAGATCAAAATCTCCGAGCAAGAAGGCCATGAATCCGAGTTTTGCTGACCTTCCATCAGAACTCCTAGATATAATAATGTCTCGTCTCGTCTTAGAAGACAACATCCGTGCATCTGCCGTTTGTAAGTCATGGTGTGAAGCTGCTGTACCTGTCCGTGTAGTGCAAAAACATCCTTGGCTTCTGTGCTTTCGTAACCGTAGCAAGTTGGTTGAACTCCGCGATCCATTACAGTGGAATTTGTACACTTTGAGTTTGCCAGAGTTATCTGAGTCCACTGTGTATTACTCGAGAGATGGCTGGTTACTTATGGCTAAAACTGGAACGAAAGAGGTGTTTTTCTTCAATTTGTTATCTCGGGAGGTCATAACCTTGCCAGAGTGTGATCTGGATTTTTCTAAGATTGCGTTCTCTTGTCCTCCTACATCAGATAACTGTGTGGTGGTAGCGATAAGGTTTAAGGAATACACTGTCAAGATCAACACTTGCCATCCAGGAGATGCTAAGTGGGTTACTGCTAAATTCGATAATGGAACGCGGATGTATAGGCAGAGCAACCTTGTCTACCACAATGATCGATTCTATTGCATCAACGGGGCAGGAGTTTTGTTTAACTTTCACCCATCTTCGGGTATGTGGACTCCTTTCGGTGTTCATAAACTCTCATGCCCGTATATCTGCGATAGAGTGCAATATGGACGGAAGGCGAAAACAGTTGCCTTGGCAGAGAAGGAAGGAGAGCTCTATGTAATGTTTACATGCATGAACGAGATGCCGATGGTTTATAAACTAGTCTCTTTGAGGTGGGAGGAGGTGAGTAGGACTACACTTGATAGCTTGACGATCTTTTTCGGTTTTCATAACTCTGAGTTGAGAACTAATCTCCCTTGGATGAGGAGCAAAGTCTATTTCTCAAGGTTCGGACGCGATCCCGAACCTTGTATTTCCTACTCATTCAATGAAAACCTGTACAATTCGGACAAGGAATGGTGTAGGGTGGAACTGTGTCATCGTCCAATGCTATGGATCGATCCGCCTCCCAAGAATTTGTTGGACCTCATGTCCGTTAGCTCTTTACATAACAGTTGAGAAGGTTTTTTTGTTTTGTTTTTATTGTGTCAATGTGTAACTGGGGATTTGAGAGTTTCACTGTTGTATGTTGTGGGTGTTTACCAGAATTGTTCTGCTGTTGTATATGTCTTCTCTTTCTACTGTTGACATTGAACTATTTCTGATTCTCCCTTTGCGATTGCCGATTGTTTAGAGAGACAACTTTGCAAGCCGTAGATTTGTATCAGCTTTTCGTTGCAAGCCGTAGATTTGTATCAGTAAATTTCATAAAGAATAAGACAATGCAATTTTGATTGCAAACATAATAAATTTAATTTGAAAGAAAATATATTAACCTTTTAATTTACTTCCATGTTTTCAATTAGCTTAGTGAATATATATCATTATGAACCTGAACTGATAAGCATTCTTAAAAACAAAACACAAAATTACTTAAAACAGATAATAAGAAATTTTTTAAAAAACTTTTTGATGTTAGAAGTTGAAGTTCTTTAAAATTAGTATTTAAGTATATTGCAATTATATTATTGATGTTAGAAGTTGAGGTTCTTTCACATTTGATTTTATTTTTTCAATGAAGGTTAAGGTTGGACAAATTGTATTTTCAATTCTAAATCTTCCAAATCTTACAACTTTTCCTTAGTACCTAACTATATTAGTTGCCTTGGACATAGTTAGCATTTTAAACTATGGAAGTATTAACTTCCAAAGTAAATCTCAAACACCACCAGAGTTTTTGTCAAATAATAAATCTGCTATAAACAGATATAATAAAATCTTTGCACAAAAAAAAACAGATATATATAAGAAAATATGAAAAGATGGTAAAACATGCAAAAGCTAATAAAGAAGACATGTGACCACCATATCCCCTTTTACATATTTCTATGGTAGAAAGATAGACACTACGTAATTTGTACTATAATATGTTTCTACTAGTGAATTTATAGGGTCGACCCTAGTATACTACCTTAACTATACGGCTTCTTCGATGTACACCCTAAACTTTTTGCCTCTTTTCTAAACATCATAAACAATGTTTTTCTTTATCAAACATCATGAACTACACTTACTCTTCTAATTGCAAAATAGTGACTCTAAATTGCGATTAGATTTAGTAAAGCAGTAATTGCGTCTAAAATACCATGATTATGTTAATTGAACCAAAAAAATCGAATCCATATGATTAATCAAATCCATTCTTCTTCTTCATAGCGAAAATCTCAAATCTTAAGGTTTTAATTGTATCAATAAAGTAGAATGTTTAATTAAAATTTCTTGAAAATGCCGACAGGTGTTCTTAAGTTGTTTCTTTGCAGAGATCAAAGATATCTACTGTTAAAGCCGATGGTTTCTCATTGTTTAAAGAAACAAAACTATCACCAAGATCACAAAAACTCCAGAAAGTACCATTCATGTTTACAAAAACTAAACTAAAAGAGCACGTTCATAGACTTAAACTTCACTCATAAACCACTTTGTCGGTGCTTACTTACGATAAACGACTTATAATATTTATATTCGAAGACCTTACAAGAGAATTGAGAGGAGAGAAACGAGTTCTTGTCGTATTGAAATTGAGAACAATGAGGAAAAGAGAAACCCTAAGAAATGAGAATTTTAATTTTATTTAGAAAGCATAAAGGGAGCATAAAAGGCTTTTAAATGCTCTACAGCCCAATGCTCCTAAACGAAGCATTGCCCAAGCATAATGGTTTTAAAGTTATTAAAATACAATTTTACCCTCATTAAACACTTAGAGTTTACTATATTTGTATATTTAAAATATCTAATTTTGTAATTTTATGTCTAAATGCTAGCAATTGTACCAATCACATATCATTGTTAATAAATAATAGTATACAACTTATGCAGCATACTGCTCATGCTGCATAATGTTAATGCTTCACTAACTGTTGTTCCAATCAAGGCCATTATACTAATGCTTCACTAACTGTTGTTCCAATCAAGGCCATTATACTAATGCTTCACTAACTGTTGTTCCAATCAACTTTGGTTTACTTAAAAAGCGTGGTCGTTTAAACGCCACTATCATTTTAGTAAATACAATCACAATTTAAAATTGCTATGTTGCAATTATAAGAGAATGTATAGTTTGTGATGTTTAATAGAGTAAAAAATTGTTTATGATCTTTAGGAAAGAGGTAAAAAGTCTAGGGTGTATATCGAAGAACCGATATAGTTGAGGTAGTGTACCAGAGTTGCGGTATACCGCTGGGCAAAATTATTTATAACTAAAATATTTAAATTATAAGTTATATTTGTTGGTTAAATATGTTATAATTATATAATAATTGTTAAATAAATCATATAATACCGCAATACAATTTATTTTTTACATAATATTTATTTAATCAATTTAATTAGATATGTCTATTCTCTAATACTGACAGTGTTAACAAAATAATTAAATGATGTTTACCCCTGTAACACCAAATTAATGATATTTTTTAATTTATATAAATATCAATGAAACCCGTCCCGCTATATAACTCCGTCCCGAGATATTTTAACTCACACTGTATCATCTTAGTTTTTAATATTTCTTGTGTATCTACGGTATAATATTTCATATTTAACTTTTTAAAAGTTTTAAATATTTTCATATTTAACCTTTTAAAAATCTTTAAAATAAAGAACCGGAATAAACCAAATAAAAGTTTTTAAAGTTTGAATGTCTGATAAATCAAGCTTTCTACTCATTTGTATACAGAATCATTTTGGTGTTTTTTTATAGTATGACTCTGAACCATTGCCCAATTTTTTTAGACGATGTGAGATATTGTATCCGTATTTTTTTTTATCTATTGAGTAATATATGTCCGTTTTTAACATTTTGTATTACATCATATGCAGGAAAAATCACAATTTTTATTAACTAAATTTATTATAGAATAATCTAAGATAATTTAAATATAAATTCAAATAAAAATGAAAGAGAATCATATATTTATGTTTGAATGAGGTAGAAAGATTTCTTTTTTAAAAAAAAACTCACCTATAATTAATTTTGAAGTTTTAGTAACTAATATTAAAGTCAATGCATTAAATGTAAAAACTGCTACAAAAATACTAGTATAGATTAATACTTCCTCCCAAATCTAGACACACCTTCCAAATTATAAAATCTAAATGAGAAAAAAATGAAATCGGATAAAACATGTTTTACAACATCATGAATCCATAATTAGAGGTAGTTTACATTACTTTTATTTATAAGGTGTTCTTCTTCAATCCGTATTCTCGGGAGGTCGTAACCTTGGCAGAGTGTGATGAGCTGGATTTTTCTAAGATGCGTTCTTTTGTCCTCTACATCAGATAACTGTGTGGTGGTAGCGATAAGGTTTTCAGATAACTCTGTCAAGATCAGATCAACACTTGCCATCCAGGAGATGCTAAGTGGGTTACTGCTGAATTCCCTTATGGAACACGGTCTTTTAAGCAGAGCAACCTTGTCTACCACAATGATCGATTCTATTGCATCAACACAGTAGGAGTTTTGTTTAACTTTCACCCATCCTCGGTTATGTGGACTCTTATTTTTTTTAGGGAATCTATCTAGGCTAAAATCTTGATTGGAAAAAAAATTGATTTTTCAAAAACAAAATCCAAAATACTATCGTAGAATCTACTACCATTCAAGGCCATAATCTCTTGCGAATATGTGTTTATTACATAGCATTTAACTTGATCATATTATTACATGATCCAAGTTTTGACTTTTACTTTTGGCTTAGACCAACCCATATATCTCAAATTTTTACTTTAAAATAGAATATTGTAACTCTAAATAAAACATAGATTTTATTCAATGTATTACTCTATTTTTTAATCTAAAATAGTGTTAATATAAAAAATAGAGTCAAACATATAGCAATTCTATCATTTACTATATTATTGTTTTCTTTTCTTCCAATAACTTTATTAGAAATCAGTATCACAATCATGGTTTACAGCAGTGAGTAAAATTTTTTTGACAAGAATGATATAAAGAAATCATTTGAGGACTACTTGTTGCCTTCTTTGCTAGTAAATCTGCACATTCATTTTGTTCTCGAGGACGGAAGGCAAATTGGATGGAAGTAAAGTGTGTACACCATTGCCGTATTGACTCTAGATAGTATCGTAGTCGAGGAGATGTTGCTTTACTGTTGAGAAGTTTGATCACTGTTGAATTATTACCTTCAAATATCATCGATCGATAATCAAGTGCCCAACTTGATTGTATAGCCCAAATTAAGGTAGTACGTTCTTCTTCCTCGATTGTTGCTCTACCTTGATATTTACCCATTCCACCATCAAGGAATTGGCCAGTAGAGTTCTGGATTATCCAACCTAGTCTAGAGTCTCTATCGCCATCATGGTGTGAGGCATCATAGTTGTATTTGACCCATCCAGGTTTGGGTTTTTGCCATTTATCACTCCTTGGTTGCGGTTGGTTGTTTACATCCCGTTGTTCTGCAGTTTGTTGTCCTTCTGGAGTCGTAAAATTGTTCAGCCATTTTTCCGTATCAGTGATAGCTTGTTTTGCTATGTCATTGGGAGTGATCAGTCGTCGGTTGAACACTAGGTCATTCTTCCTTTTCCAAAATCGCCACATTAAAAGATCAGAGCATACATGTGAAGCTTTGTGATGGCGAGGTTATTATAAAGGGTGAATAAGTGTCTTAGCTTATCCTTAATGGTTATTTGTGGGTTGCCAAACATGTGAGTAGATATTCCAAGCATCCTCCATATTGGTATCACATAAGGGCATGAAAAATGGTGTGATCACTTGTCTCAAAAGCCATACATCAACGGGAACAGTAAGGATTCACGTTAATATTTCGACGTAGTAAGTATATATAGTTATGTTATGTTAGTACATATCAAACTTTTTTCGACTTGGTATGTTGATTCTGCTATATGGTTGGTAGAAGAAAAAGAAGAGCCAAAAGTGTGACACTTTAACTCACTAGATATATCATGGTCAAATAATTGATAGTACTTACTTATAATACAACAATACAAAATAATATATTTAAATAATTCTAACCATAGTCCAGTGACCAATGGTAAGTTCAACTATGGAAGGCATTATCACATCAGAAATCGAGTCTCGTTCTCTATAAATGTAGGATATTGGCTAAAGGGCATGCCTGTTGTAGCCCAAATATTGATTAAAAAAAAAAGTTGTAAAAAATCTTTTACTTAAAATATATATATATATATATATATATATATATATGTTTGATGGAGAAAAAAAAAATAATTAGAAAAAATAGATGTTTGATGGGAAAAAAGAAATAGTTAGGAAAAGTATATTTTCTATAAAAATTTGGTCTGAGAAAAATACAAAGGCCCAAAAGCCCACTTTATTCTACAAAGCTAATTAATGGTATTACTACTATTAGTTTTTTTTTGTGTTTAATTTATTTTCAATACTTACCACATGTCAACATATGATTGCACAATTGCATATAAAAGATAATCTTGCCACATGGAGATGTTATTTTATAATTTTATAAATGATTTGTGATTTGCAAGATAAAAGGATAAGATTTCACAAGTGATTTGTAATTTCTAAGATAAAAAAAATAAAAAGAAGATAAGACTACCTAATCACTTAAATAGCCTCAAATCCAACCAAAACAACACTGTTAGAAGTTGAAAGTTGAAAGTTAAACTGAGAGACAACAAACCCTAATATGCCAATGTCGTTGTCCCGTCAAAGTCCTCCGCCATCTCCGAAAATGGCATCACCTTCTTCGATGTCTCCTGCCACCGTCTCACGTATAAGGTTTGTTACTCTCTCTCTATCAATTATATTGGATTTGAGAAGTTCGATAGTGTTTTTTCGAAAAATTGAATCGAATCTGAAATGAATCTAGTGTAACGTTTCTATGATATTAATAGATTTTGTTGAATCGGAAACATTTTGGGGAATTTTTTTTCTGTGGTTGTTGATGTTTTATTTATTGTGATGGTTGTATCAGTTCTTGAGATAAAAGACACGACCATGCCTAATTTGAAGCTGATTAATTTGTTTTGTAGATCGAACTCCCTGAATCCGAGTTTTGCTGACCTTCCATCAGAACTCCTAGATATAATAATGTCTCGTCTTGTCTTAGAAGACAACATCCGTGCATCTGCGGTTTGTAAGTCATGGTGTGAAGCTGCTGTACCTGTCCGTGTAGTGCAAAAACATCCTTGGCTTCTGTGCTTTCGTAACCGTAGCAAGTTGGTTGAACTCCGCGATCCATTACAGTGGAATTTGTACACTTTGAGTTTGCCAGAGTTATCTGAGTCCACTGTGTATTACTCGAGAGATGGCTGGTTACTTATGGTTTTGGATAAACCAAGATCGAAAGACGTGTTCTTCTTCAATCTGTTTTCTCGGGAGCAAATAACCTTGCCAGAGTGTGAGCTGGTTTTTGATAAGATAGCGTTCTCTTGTCCACCTACATCAGATAACTGTGTGGTGGTAGCGATAAGGTTTTTAGAAAACTCTGTCAACATCAACACTTGCCATCCTGGAGATGCTGAGTGGGTTGCTGCTACATTCCCTAGTTATGGAACACGGATGTATGGGCAGAGCAACCTTGTCTACCACAATGATCGATTCTATTGCTTCAACACAGAAGGAGTTTTGTTTAACTTTCACCCATCTTCCGGTACGTGGAGTCCTTTTTGTGTACATAAACTCGAATGCCCGTATATATACGATAGAGAGCGATATGGACGGAAGACGAAAACAGTTGCCTTGGCAGAGAAAGAAGGAGAGCTCTTTGTAATGTTTGCATGCATGAACGAGATGCCAATGGTTTATGAATTAGTCTCTTTGAGGTGGGAGGAGGTGAGGAAGACTACACTTCATGGCTTGACGATGTTTTTTGGTTTTCATAACTCTGAGTTGAGAACTAATCTCCCATCGATGAGGAGAAAAGTCTATTTCTCAAGGTTGGGATACGATGGCGAACGTTGTATATCATATTCATTCGATGAAAGCATGAACAATCCGGGCAATGAATTGCAGAGTTGTATGGAACTGTGTCGTCGTCAAATCATGTGGATCGATCCGCCTCCCAAGAATTCATTGGACCTTATGTTAAGTTCTTGATAAGGTATTTTTCTTTTTTGTTTATTGTGCTAATGTGTAACTGAGAATTTGGGAGTTTCACTGTTGTGTTTGTTTGTGTTTACCAGAACCGTTTCGGCTGTTGTATATGTCTTCTCTTTCTACAGTTGACATCGAACTATTTCTGATTTTTGTGATTGCCGATTGTTGAGAGAGACAACTTTGCAAGCCATAGATTTGTATCAGCTTTGCAATATGCTCTTAGAAGAGATAGAGATTTGCGTAGATGTATGAAATTTATATCTCGTTGCACTATAGTAAACATCATGAAGAATAAGGGAATGTAATTTGATTGCAAACTTAATAAATATAAATATACTATGTTTTGAATTAGCATTGTGAATATATATCATTATGAATCTGAACTGATAAGCATTCTTAAAAACAAAACACTGAATTAGTATTTAAGTATGTTCTTAAATACTTTTTGATGTCAGAATTTGAAGTTCTTTAAAATTAGTATTTAAGTATATTGCAATTATATTTTTTGATGTTAGAAGTTGAAGATCTTTAAAATTTTATTTTATTTTTTCAATGAAGGTTAGACTAATTGTATTATCAATTCTAAGGGGGGTGTATTGAAAGAATGATTTTGGAAGATTCTATGAGATTTAGGAATTTAGGAATTTTGATAGATTTTAGGGAAGTTGATATGATTTATGGTAAAATTCTTTCAAATCCCACCTAAAACCATGAGATTTGGATTTCTATATTTTTAACTAAACAAATCCTCCAAAATCCTAAAATTTATTAAAATCCAAATCCACAAACTATTTTGAATAACAGTGGATTTTAAAGTAGATTTTTAAATATCAGTTCAATAACAGTGGATTTTAGGAGACTTTTAAAAATTTATGATTGAATAACATAGGATTTGTAACTTTTATGCAAATTACCTAAAATGTCAAGTTGAATACACCTCCTAAGTCTTCCAAATCTGACAAGTATTTTCCTTAGTACCTAACTATATTAGTAGCCTTGGACAATTTGACATAGATAGCATTTTAAACTATGGAAGTATTAACTTTAAAAGTAAATCTGGAAAACACCACTAGAGTTTTTGTCAAATAATAAATCTGGTATAAACAGATATAATAAAATGTAAAGACGGCAAAAGCAGATAAAGAAGACATGTGACCACCATATCCCCTGTTACATATTTCTATGGTAGAAAGACAGACACTAGCTAATTTGTACTATATAATATGTTCCTCCCAAACTTAAAGCATAAATAGAAAAATTATAAAAGTGGCTTCTACTAGTGAATTAATAGTGTACTAAATATAAGGGAAAAAAGCTAAAAAAATACCTCATCTACTGTTTATTTGGACGTTTAATATTAGGTCTTTTTTGGTTGGAAGATTAATACTCAGATTATTAAAACCGTGTAATTTAATACCCGAAGAATTTAAGTGTTGTCGTTTTCATACTTACAATCTTTTAACAAAAAAATATTCCAATTTTACCCTTATTCATTTTTATTGAATATTTATTTATAAATAGCAGAAAATTAGTTTTAATTTTATTCAAATAAAAATGATTTTTGTTAATATTTTCATTTTATCTATGTTTTTCTTTCTTTAATTTTTAGTTTTTTTCAAAATTTAAAAAAAAAAATTAAAATTTCTCTGGATAACAAAAAAAATTCCTCAAAATCAACTATAATGAAGTGTTGCCAAACTCATTCCTCATCGGAAACCAAGATCATATCCCTTCCTTGAAATCCAAATAAATTTCTCAATTGTTTATCCACCTTA